>NW_026735955.1:0-91292 GCF_949786415.1 Peromyscus eremicus
GCCAGAACAGTGAGCTTGCTCAGAACAAAAGAACTGTGCTTCCTACACACGGCCATATCTAGTTCAATTCTGCTTAGGAAATTGTCAAGAACAGTAGCTCCTCTTCCGTCCAATACAGTGTACTTGCAGGGAACAGACGCGAGTGCTCTTTGCACTGTGTAGGGCAATTGGAGCACAATAGTGAATTGTCTTACCAGAAAACAACTCTTGCTCGTAGGACAAAAAACTGCATGTGACTCAACTCCATTTACGACTGGGGAACAAACTCTAGCTCGCTTTACAAGAAAGACACTCTACTTTTGAGAAAAGAGCACTCTTCTACTCTACTTTGTTTCCTATAGGGCCGGAACAGTGAGCTTGCTCAGAAAAAAAGAACTGTACTTCCTACACACACGGGCCATATCTAGTACAACTCTGCTTAGGAAACTGACAAGAACAGTAGCTCCTCTTCTGTCCAATACACTGTGCTTGTGGGGAACAGACGCGAGTGCTATTTGCACTGTATATGGCAATTGGAGCACAATAGTGACTCGTCTTACCAGAAAACAACTCTTGCTTGTAGGAGCAAAAACTCCATGTGACTCAACTCCATTTAGGACTGGGAAACAAATGCTAGCTCGCCTTACAAGAAACACACTCTGCTTTAGAGAAAAGAGCACTCTTCTACTCTACTGTGTTTCCTATAGGGCCAGAACAGTGAGCTTGCTCAGAACAAAAGAACTGTGCTTCCTACACATGGGCCATATCTAGTCCAACTCTGCTTAGGAACCTGAGAAGAACAGTAGATCCTCTTCAGTCCAATACACTGTACTTGCTGGGAACAGACGCCAGTGCTATTTGTCCTGTGTATGGCAATGGCAGCTCAATAGTGATTCTTCTTACCAGAAAAAAACTCTTGCTCGTAGGACCAGAAACTGCATGTGATTCCACTCCATTTAAAACTGGGAAACAAACTCTAGCTCGCTTTACAAGAAACACACTCTGCTTTTGAGAAAAGAACACTCTTCTACTCTACTGTGTTTCCTATAGGGCCAGAACAGTGAGCTTGCTCAGAACCAAAGAACTGTGCTTCCTACACACGGGCCATATCTAGTTCAATTCTGCTTAGGAAACTGACAAGAACAGTAGCTCCTCTTCAGTCCGATACACTGTACTTGCTGGGAACAGACGCGAGTGCTATTTGCACTGTGTATGGAAATGGGAGCACAATAGTGACTTTCCTTACCAGAAAACAAGTCTTGCTCGTAGGACAAAAAATTGCATGTGACTCAATTCCATTTAGGACTGGGAAACAAACGCTAGCTCAACTTCCAAGAAACACACATTGCTTTTGAGAAAAGAGCACTCTTCTACTCTCCTGTTGTTCCTATATGTTCCGAACAGTGAGCTTGCTCAGAAAAAATACTGTGCTTCCTACTCACACGGCCATATCTAGTTCAAGTCTGCTTAGGAACCTGACAAGAACAGTAGATCCTCTTCAGTTCAATACACTGTATTTGTTGGAAAAGACGCCAGTGCTATTTGTCCTGTGTATGGCAATATCAGCTCAATAGTGACTCTTCTTACCAGAAAACAACTCTTGCTTGTAGGACCAGAAACTGCATGTGATTCAACTCCATTTAGGACTGGGAAACAAAAGTTAGCTCACCTTGCAAGAAACACACTCTGCTTTAGAGAAAAGACCACTCTTCTACTCTACTGTTTTTCCTATAGGGCCAGAACAGTGAGCTTGCTCAGAACAAAAGAACTGTGCTTCCTACACAAGGGCCATATCTCGTTCAACTCTGCTTAGGAAACTGACAAGAACAGTAGCTCCTCTTCAGTCCGATACACTGTATTTGCTGGGAACAGACGCGAGTGCTATTTGCCTTGTGAAGGGCAATGGGAGCGCAATAGTGACTTTCCTTACCAGAAAACAACTTTTGTTCATAGGACCAGAAACTGCATGTGATTCAACTCCATTTAGGACTAGGAAACAAACGCTACCTTGCCTTACAAAAACACACTCTGCTTTTGAGAAAAGAGCACTCTTCTACTCTACTGTGTTTCCTATGTGTTCCGAAAAGTGAGCTTGCACAGAAAAAAAAAAAAACTGTGCTTCCTACACACGGGCCATATCTAGTTCAACTCTGCTTTGGAAACTGACAAGAACAGTAGCTCCTATTCAGTCTGATACACTGTACTTGCTGGGAACAGACGCGAGTGCTATTTGCACTGTGTATGGCAATGGGAGCACAATAGTGACTTTCCTTACCAGAAAACAACTCTTGCTCGTAAGACCAGAAACTGCATGTGATTCAACTCCATTTAGGACTGGGAAACAAACTCTAGCTCGCCTTACATGAAACACACTCTGCTTTTCAGAAAAGAGCACTCTTCTACTCTACTGTGTTTCCTATGGGGTCCGAACAGTGAGCTTGCTCAGAACAAAAGAACTGTTCTTCCTACACACACGGGCCATATCTAGTTCAACTGTGCTTAGGAAACTGACAAGAACAGTAGCTCCTCTTCCGTCCAATACACTGTACTTGCAAGGAACAGACGCGAGTGCTATTTGCATTGTGTATGGCAATTGGAGAACAATAGTGACTTGTCTTACCAGAAAACAACTTTTGCTCATAGGACAAAAAACTGCATGTGACTCAACTCCATTTAGGACTGGGAAACAAATGCTAGCTCGCCTTACAAGAAACAAACTCTGCTTTTGAGAAAAGAGCACTCTTCTACTCTACTGTGTTTCCTATGTGTTCTGAACAGTGAGCTTGCTCAGAACAAAAAAACTGTGCTTCCTACACACACGGCCATATCTAGTTCAAGTCTGCTTAGGAACCTGACAAGAACAGTAGATCCTCTTCAGTCCAATACTCTGTACTTGCTGGGAACAGACGCCAGTGCTATTTGTCCTGTGTATGGCAATTGGAGCACAATAGTGACTTGTCTTACCAGAAAACAGCTCTTGCTCGTAGGACAAAAAACTGCATGTGACTCAACTCCATTTAGGACTGGGAAACAAACGCTAGCTCGATTTCCAAGAAACACACTCTGCTTTTGATAAAAGAGCACACTTCTACTCTACTTTGTTTCCTATAGGGCCAGAACAGTGAGCTTGCTCAGAACAAAAAAACTGTGCTTCCTACTCACACGGCCATATCTAGTTCAAGTCTGCTTAGGAACCTGACAAGTACAGTAGATCCTCTTCAGTTCAATACACTGTACTTGCTGGGAACAGACGCCAGTGCTATTTGTCTTGTGTATGGCAAATGCAGCGCAATAGTTACTCTTCTTAACAGAAAATAACTCTTGCTCTTAGGACCAGAAACTTCATGTGATTCAACTCCATTTAGGACTGGGAAACAAACTCTAGCTCGCTTTACAAGAAGCACACTCTGCTTTTGTGAAAAGAGCACTCTTCTACTCTACTGTGTTTCCTATGGGGTCCAAACAGTGAGCTTGCTCAGAACAAAAGAACTGTGCTTAATACACACACGGACCACATCTAGTTCAACACTGCTTAGGAAACTGACAAGAACAGTAGCTCCTATTCAGTCCAATACACTGTACTTGCTGGGAAAAGACGCGAGTGCTATTTTCCTTGTGTAGGGCAATGGGAGCGCAATAGTGACTTTCCTTACCAGAAAACAACTCTTGTTCGTAGGACCAGAAACTGCATGTGATTCAACTCCATTTAGGACTGGGAAACAAACTCTAGCTCGCTTTACAAAACACACACTCTGCTTTTGAGAAAAGAGCACTCTTCTACTCTACTGTGTTTCCTATAAGGCCAGAACAGTGAGCTTGCTCAGAACATAAGAACTGTGCTTCCTACAAACACGCGCCATATCTAGTTCAACTCTGCCTAGGAAACTGACAAGAACAGTAGCTCCTCTTCAGTCCGATACACTGTACTTGTGGGGAACAGAAGCGAGTGATATTTGCACTGTGTATGGCAATGGGAGCACAATAGTGACTTGTCTTACCAGAAAACAACTCTTGCTCGTTGGACAAAAAACTGCATGTGACTCAACTCCATTTAGGACTTGGAAACAAACGCTAGCTCGACTTCCAAGAAACACACTCTGCTTTTGAGAAAAGAGCACTCTTCTACTCTACTGTGTTTCCTATGAGTTCCGAACAGTGAGCTTGCTCAGAACAAAAAAACTGTGCTTCCTACACACACGGCCATATCTAGTTCAAGTCTGCTTAGGAACCTGACAAGAACAGTAGATCCTCTTCAGTCCAATACACTGTACTTGCTGGGAACAGACGCGAGTGCTATTTGTCCTGTGTATGTCAATGGCAGCGCAATAGTGACTCTTCTTACCAGAAAACAACTCTTGCTCGTAGGACCAGAAACTGCATGTGATTCATCTCCATTTAAGACTGGGAAACAAACTCTAGCTCGCTTTACAAGAAACACAGTCTGCTTTTGAGAAAAGAGCACTCTTCTACTCTACTGTGTTTTCTATAGGGCCAGAACAGTGAGCTTGCTCAGAAAAAAAGAACTGTGCTTCCTACACACACGGACCATATCTAGTTCAACTCTGCTTAGGAAACTGAGAAGAACAGTAGCTCCTCTTCAGTCCAAAACACTGTACTTGCTGGGAACAGACGGGAGGGCTATTTGCACTGAGTATGGCAATGGGAGCGCAATAGTGACTTTCCTTACCAGAAAACAACTCTTGCTCGTAAGACCAGAAAATGCATGTGATTCAACTCCATTTAGGACTGGGAAACAAATGCTACCTTGCATTACAAAAACACACTCTGCTTTAGAGAAAAGAGCACTCTTTTACTCTACTGTGTTTCCTAAGGGATCCAAACAGTGAGCTTGCTCAGAACAAAAGAACTGTGCTTCCTACACATACGGACCATACCTAGTTCAACTCTGCTTAGAAAACTGACAAGAACAGTAGCTCCTATTCACTCCAATACACTGTACTTGCCTGGAAAAGACGCGAGTGCTATTTGCCTTGTGTAGGGTAATGGGAGCACAATAGTGACTTTCCTTAACCAGAAAACAACTCTTCCTCGTAGGACCAGAAACTGCATGTGATTCAACTCCATTTAGGACTAGAAAACAAACGCTAGCTCGCCTTACAAAAACACACTCTGCTTTTGAGAAAAGAGCACTCTTCTACTCTACTGTGTTTCCTATGGTGTCCGAACAGTGAGCTTGCTCAGAACAAAAGAACTGTGCTTCCTACACACATGCATATATCTAATTCAATTCTACTTAGGAACCTGACAATAACAGTAGATCCTCTTCAGTCCAATACACTGTACGTGCTGGGAACAGACGCCAGTGCTATTTGTCCTGTGTATGGCAATGGCAGCACAATAGTGACTCTTCTTACCATAAAACAACTCTTGCTCGTAGGACCAGAAACTGCATGTGATTCAACTCCATTTAGGACTGGGAAACAAAAGCTAGCTCACCTTACAGAAACACACTCTGCTTTAGAGAAAAGAGCACTCTTCTACTCTACTGTGTTTCCTATAGGGCCAGAACAGTGAGCTTTCTCAGAATAAAGAACTGTGCTTCCTACACACGGGCCATATCTAGTTCAACTCTGCTTAGGAAACTGACAAGAACAGTAGCTCCTCTTCAGTCCGATACACTGTACTTGCAGGGAACAGACGCGAGTGCTATTTGCACTGTGTATGGCAATTGGAGCACAATAGTGACTCACCCTACCAGAAAACAACTCTTGCTCGTAGGACAAAAACCTGCATGTGACTCAACTCCATTTAGGACTGGGAAACAAACGCTAGCTCGCCTTACAAGAAACACACTCTGCTTATGAGAAAAGAGCACTCTTCTACTCTGCTGGGTTTCCTATAGGGCCAGAACAGTGAGCTTGCTCAGAACAAAAGAACTGTGCTTCCTACACACACGGGCCATATCTAGTTCAACTCTACTTAGGAAACTGAGAAGAACAGTAACTCCTATTCAGTCCAATACACTGTACTTGCTGGGAAAAGACGCGAGTGCTATTTGCCTTGTGTAAGGCAATGGGCGCGCAATAGTGACTTTCCTTTCCAGAAAACAACTCTTGTTCTTAGGACCAGAAACTGCATGTGACTCAAATCCATTTAGGACTGGGAAACAAACGCTAGCTCGCCTTACAAGAAACACACTCTGCTTTTGAGAAAAGAGCACTCTTCTACTCTACTGTGTTTCCTATGGGGTCAGAACAGTGAGCTTGCTCAGAACAAAAGAACTGTGCTTCCTACACACACCGGCCATATCTAGTTCAACTCTGCTTAGGAAACTGACAAGAACAGTAGCTCCTCTTCAGTCCGATACACTGTACTTGCTGGGAACAGACGCGAGATCTATTTGCACTATTATGGCAAGGGGAGCGCAATACTGACTTTCCTTACCAGAAAAGAACTCTTGCTCGTAGGACCAGAAACTGCATGTGATTCCACTCCATTTAGGACTGGGAAACAAATGCTAGCTCACCTTAAAAAAACACACTCTGCTTTAGAGAAAAGAGCACTGTTCTACTCTACTGTGTTTCCTATAGTGCCAGAACAGTGAGCTTGCTCAGAACAAAAGAACTGTGATTCCTACACACGGGCCATATCTAGTTCAACTCTGCTTAGGAAACTGACAAGAACAGTAGCTCCTCTTCAGTCCGATAGACTGTACTTGCTGGGAACAGACACGAGTGCTATTTGCACTGTGTATGGCAATTGGAGCGCAATAGTGACTTTCCTTACCAGAAAACAACTCTTGCTCGTAGGACCAGAAACTGCATGTGATTCAACTCCATTAGGACTGGGAAACAAATGCTAGCTCGCCTTACATGAAACACACTCTGCTTTTGAGAAAAGAGCACTCTTCTACTCTACTGTGTTTCCTATGGGGTCCGAACAGTGAGCTTGCTCAGAACAAAACAACTGTGCTTCCTACACACGGACCACATCTAGTTCAACTCTGCTTAGGAAACTGACAAGAACACTACCTCCTCTTCAGTCCAATACGCTGTACTTGCCGGGAACAGACGTGAGGGCTATTTGCACTGTGTATGGCAATTGGAGCACAATAGTGACTTTTCTTACCAGAAAACAACTCTTGCTCGTAGGACAAAAAACTGCATGTGACTCAACTCCATTTAGGACTGGGAAACAAACGCTAGCTCGACTTCCAAGAAACACACTCTGCTTTTGAGAAAAGAGCACTCTAATACTCTACTGTGTTTCCTATGTGTTCCGAACAGTGAGCTTGCTCAGAACAAAAAAAACTGTGCTTCCTACACACACGGCCATATCTAGTTCAAGTCTGCTTAGGAACCTGACAAGAAGAGTAGATCCTCTTCAGTCCATTACGCTGTACTTGCTGGGAACAGACGCCAGTGCTATTTGTCCTGTGTATGGCAATGGCAGAGCAATAATGACTCTTCTTACCATAAAACAACTCTTGCTCATAGTACTAGAAACTGCATGTGATTCAACTCCATTTAGGACTGGGAAACAAACGCTTGCTCGCCTTACAAGAAACACACTCTGCTTTAGAGAAAAGAGCACTCTTCTACTCTACTGTATTTCCTATAGAGCTAGAACAGTGACCTTGCTCAGAACAAAAGAACTGTGCTTCCTACACAGGGCCATAACAAGTTCAACTCTGCTTAGGAAAGTGACAAGAACAGTAGCTCCTCTTCCGTCCAATACACTGTACTTGCTGGGAACAGACGCGATGCTATTTCCACTGTGTATGGCAATGGGAGCGCAATAGTGACTTTCCTTACCAGAAAACAACTCTTGCTCGTAGGACCAGAAACTGCATGTGATTCCACTCCATTTAGGACTGGGAAACAAAAGCTAGCTCGCCTTACAAGAAACACACTCTGCTTTAGAGAAAAGAGCACTCTTCTACTCTACTGTGTTTCCTATGGGGTCCAAACAGTGAGCTTGCTCAGAACAAAAGAACTGTGCTTGCTACACACACGGACCATATCTAGTTCAACTCTGCTTAGGAAACTGACAAGAACAGTAGCTCCTATTCAGTCCAATACACTGTACTTGCTGGGAAAAGACGCGAGTGCTATTTGCCTTGTGTAGTGCAATGGGAGCGCAATAGTGACTTTCCTTACCAGAAAACAACTCTTGTTCGAAGGACCAGAAACTGCATGTGATTCAACTCCATTTAGGACTAGGAAACAAACGCTAGCTCGCCTTACAAAAACACACTCTGCTTTTGAGAAAAGAGCACTCTTCTACTCTACTGTGTTGCCTATGGTGTCCGAACAGTGAGCTTGCTCAGAACAAAAGAACTGTGCTTCCTACACACACGGCCATATCTAGTTCAATTCTGCTTAGGAACCTGACAAGAACAGTAGATCCTCTTCAATCCAATACACTGTACTTGCTGGGAACAGACGCCAGTGCTATTTGTCCTGTGTATGGCAATGGCAGCGCAATAGTGACTCTTCTTACCATAAAACATCTCTTGCTCATAGGACCAGAAACTGCATGTGATTCAACTCCATTTTGGACTGGGAAACAAATGCTAACTCGTCTTACAAGAAACACACTCTGCTTTAGAGAAAAGAGCACTCTTCTACTCTACTGTGTTTCCTATGTGTTCCGAATAGTGATTTTGCTCAGAACACAAAAACTGTGCTTCCTACACACACGGGCCATATCTAGTTCAATTCTACTTAGGAAACTGACAAGAACAGTAGAACCTCTTCAGTCCAATACACTGTAAATGCTGGGAGCAGACGCCAGTGCTATTTGCCCTGTGTATGACAATGGGAGCGCAATAGTGACTCTTCTTACCAGAAAAAAACTCTTGTTCGTAGGACAAGAAACTGCATGTGATTCAACTCGATTTAGGACTGGGAAAGAAACGCTAGCTCGCCTTACAAGAAACGCACTCTGCTTTTGAGAAAAGAGCTCTCTTCTACTCTACTGTGTTTCCTATAGGGCCAGAACAGTGAACTTGCTCAGAACAAAAGAACTGTGCTTCCTACACACAGGGGACATATCTAGTTCAACTCTGCTTAGGAATCTGACAAGAACAGTAGCTGCCCTTCAGTCCAATACACCGTACTTGCTGGGAACAGACGCCAGTGCTATTTGCACTGTGTATGACAATGGGAGCGCAATAGTGACTCTTCTTACCAGAAAAAAACTCTTGCTCGTAGGACCAGAAACGGCATGGGATTCAACTCCATTTTTGACTGGGAAGCAAATACTAGCTTGCCTTTCAAGAAACACAATTTAATTTTGAGAAAAGAGCACTCATCCACTCTACTGTGTTTCCTATGGTGTCCACACAGTGTGCTTTCTCAGAACAAAAGAACTGTGCTTCCTACACACACGAGCCATATCTAGTTCAACTCCTTTTAGGAAAATGACAAGAAGAGTAGCTCCTTTTCAGTCCAATACACTGTACTTGCTGGGAACAGACGCGAGTGCTATTTGTACTATGTATGGCAATGGGAGCGCAATAGTGACTTTCCTTACCAGAAAACAACTCTTGCTCATAGGACCAGAAATTGGATGTGATTCAACTCCATTTAGGACTGGGAAACAAACGCTAGCTCGCCTTACAAGAAACACACTCTGCTTTTGAGAAAAGAGCACTCTTCTACTCTACTGTGTTTCCTATAGGGCCAGAACAGTGAGCTTGAACAGAACAAGAGAACTGTGCTTCCTACACACACGGCCATATCTAGTTCAATTTTGCTTAGAAAACTGAAAAGAACAGCAGATCCTCTTCAGTCCAATACACTGTACATGCTGGGAACAGATGCCAGTGCTATTTGCCCTGTGTATGACAATGGGAGCGCAATAGTGACTCTTCTTACCAGAAAACAACTCTTGCTCGTAGGACCACAAACTGCATGGGATTCAACTCCATTTAGTACTGGGTAACAAACGCTATCTCACCTTACAAGAAACACACTCTGCTTCTGAGAAAAGAGCACGCCTCTACTCTACTGTGTTTCCTATGGGGTCCGAACATTGAGCTTGCTCAGAACAAAAGAACTGTGCTTCCTACACACTCGGGCCATATCTAGTTCAACTCTGCTTAGGAAACTGACAAGAACAGTAGCTGCTCTTCAGTCCAATACACTGTACTTGCTGGGAACAGACGCGAGTGCTATTTGCACTGTGTATGGCAATGGGAGCACAATAGTGACTCTTCTTACCACTAAACAACTCTTGCTCGTAGGACCACAAACTGCATGGGATTCAACTCCATTTCTGACTGGGAAACAAACACTAGCTTGCCTTTCCAGAAACACAATCAAATTTTGAGAAGAGAGCACTCATCTACTCTACTGTGTTTCCTATGAAGTCCGCACAGTGAGCTTTCTCAGAACAAAAGAAGTGTGCTTCCTACACACATGGGCCATATCTGGTTCAACTCCTCTTAGGAAAATGACAAGAACAGTAGCTCCTCTTCAGTCCAATACACTGTACTTTCTGGGAACAGACGCGAGTGCTATTTGCACTATGTATGGCAATGGGAGTACAACAGTGAATTTCCTTACCAGAAAACAACTCTTGCTCGTAGGACCAGAAACTGCATGTGATTCAACTCCATTTAGGACTGGGAAACAAACGCTAGCTCGCCTTACAAGAAACACACTCTGCTTTTGAGAAAAGAGCACTCTTCTACTCTTCTGTGTATCCTATAGGGCCAGAACAGTGAGCTTGATCAGAACAAGAGAACTGTGCTTCCTACACACACGGCCATATCTAGTTCAATTCTGCTTAGGAAACTGACAAGAACAGTAGATCCTCTTCAGTCCAATACACTGTACATGCTGGGAACAGACGCCAGTGCTATTTGCCCTGTGTATGACAATGGGAGCACAATAGTGACTTTTCTTACCAGAAAACAACTCTTGCTCGTAGGACCACAAACTGCATGGGATTCAACTCCATTTAGTACTGTGAAACAAACGCTAGCTCGCCTTACAAGAAACACACTCTGCTTTTGAGAAAAGAGCACGCTTCTACTCTATTGTGTTTCCAAAGGGGTCTGAACAGTGAGCTTGCTCAGAACAAAAGAACTGTGCTTCCTACACACACGGCCATATCTAGATCAACTCTGCTTAGGAAACTGACAAGAACAGTAGCTCCTCTTCAGTCCAATACACTGTACTTGCTGGAAACAGACGCGACTGCTATTTGCACTGTGTATGGCAAAGGGAGCGCAATAGTGACTTTCCTTAAGAGAAAACAACTCTTGCTGGTAGGACCAAAAACTGCATGTGATTCAACTCCATTTAGGACTGGAAACAAACGCTAGCTCGCCTTACAAGAACCACACTCTGCTTTTGAGAAAAGAGCACTCTTCTACTCTACTGTGTTTCCTATAGGGCCAGAACAGAGAGCTTGCTCAGAACAAAAGAACTGTGCTTCCTACATACACGGCCATAACTAGTTCAATTCTGCTTAGGAAACTGACAAGAACAGTAGCTGCTCTTCAGTCCAATACACTGTACTTCCTGGGAACAGACGCGAGTGCTATTTGCCCTGTGTATGGCAATGGGAGCACAATAGTGACTCTTCTTACCAGAAAACAACTCTTGCTCGTAGTACCAGAAACTGCATGGGACTCAACTCCATTTCTGACTGGGAAACAAACACTAGCTCAACTTTCAAGAAAAACAATCAACTTTTGAGAATAGAGCACTCATCTACTCTACTGTGTTTCCTATGATGTCCGCATAGTGTGCTTTCTTAGAACAAAAGAACTGTGCTTCCTACACAAATGGGATACATCTGGTTCAACTCCTCTTATGAAAATGACAAGAACAGTAGCTCCTCTTCAGTCCAATACACTGTATTTGCTGGGAACAGACGCGAGTGCTATTTGCACTATGTATGGGAATGGGAGCGCAATAGTGACTTTCCTTACCAGAAAACAACTCTTGCTCACAGGACCAGAAACTGGATGTGATTCAACTCCATTTAGGACTGGGAAAAAAACGCTAGCTCGCCTTACAAGAAACACACTCTGCTTTTGAGAAAAGAGCACTCTTCTACTCTACTGTGTTTCCTATGGGGTCTGAACAGTGAGCTTGCTCAGAACAAAAGAACTGTGCTTACTAAACACACGGGCCATATCTGGATCAACTCTGCTTAGGAAACTGACAAGAACAGTAGCTCCTCTTCAGTCCAATACACTGTACTTGCTGGGAACAGAAGCAAGTGCTATTTGAACTGTGTATGTCAATGAGATCGCAATAGTGACTTTTCCTACCAGAAAACATCTCTTGCTTGTAGGACCAGAAACTGCATGTGATTCAACTCCATTTAGGTCTGGGAAACAAACGCTAGCTCGCCTTACAAGAAACACACTCTGCTTTAGAGAAAAGATCACTCTTCTACTCTACTGTGTTTCCTATGGGGTCCGAACAGTGAGCATGCTCAGAACAAAAGAACTGTGCTTCCTACATACACGGCCATATCTAGTTCATTTCTGCTTAGGAACCTGAGAAGAACAGTAGATTCTCTTCAGTCCAATACACTGTACATGCTGGGAACCGACGCCAGTGCTATTTGCCCTGTGTATGACAATGGGAGCGCAATAGTGACTTTCCTTACCAGAAAACAACACTCTCGTAGGATCAGAAACTGCATGTGATTCAACTCCATTTAGGACTGGGAAAAAAAACGTTAGCTCTCCATGCAAGAAACACACTCTGCTTTTGAGAAAAGAGCACTCATCTACTCTACTGGGTTTCCTATGGGGTCCAAACAGTGAGCTTGCTCAGAACAAAAGAACTGTGCTTCCTACACACATGGGCCATATCTAATTCAACTTTGCTTAGGTCACTGACAAGAACAGTAGCTCCTCTTCAGTCTAATACACTGTACTTGCTGGGAAGAGACGCGAGTGCTATTTGTACTCTCTATGGCAATGGGAGCGCAATAGTGACTCTTCTTACCAGAAAACAACTCTTGCTCTTAGGACCACAAACTGCATGTGACTCACCTCCATTTAGGACTGGGAAACAAACGCTAGCTCTGCTCACAAGAAACACACTCTGCTTTTGAGAAAAGAGCACTCTTCTACTCTACTGTGTTTCCTCTATGGCCAGAACAATGAGCTTGCTCAGAACAAAAGGACTGTGCTTCCTACACACACGGGCCGTATCTAATTCAATTCTGCTTAGGAAACTGACGAGAATAGCATACGCTCTTCAGTCAAATACACTGCACTTGCTGGGAACAGACACCAGTGCTATTTGCCCTGTGTATGACAAAGGGAGCGCAATAGTGACTCTTCTTACCAGAAAAAAACTCTTGCTCATAGGACCAGAAACTGCATGAGACACAACTCCATTTAAGACTGGGAAAGAAACACTAGCTTGCCTTACAAGAAACACACTCTGCTTTTGAGAAAAGAGCACTCTTCTACTCTACTGTGTTTCCTATAGGGCCAGAACAGTGAACTTGCTCAGAACAAAAGAACTGTGCTTCCTACACACAGGGGCCATATCTAGTTCAACTCTGCTTAGGAAACTGACAAGAACAGTAGCTCCTCTTCAGTCCAATACTCTGTACATGCATTGACCAGATGCCAGTGCAATTTGCACTGTTTCTGGCAATGGGAGCGCAATAGTGACTCTTCTTACCAGAAAAATCTCTTGCTCGTAGGACCAGAAACTGCACGGGATTCAATTCCATTTCTGACTGGGAAACAAACACTAGCTCGCCTTTCAATAAACACACTCTGCTTTTGAGAAAAGAGCACCCTTCTACTCTACTGTGTTTCCAATGGGGTCCAAAGAGTGAGCTTGCTCAGAACAAAAGAACTGTGCTTTCTACACACATGGCCATATCTAGTTCAATTCTGCATAGGAACTTGACACGAACAGTAGATCCTCTTCAGTCCAATACACTGTACTTCCTGGGATCAGATGCCAGTGCTATTTGCCCTGTGTATGACAATGGGAGCGCAATAGTGACTCTTCTTACCAGAAAACAACTCTTGCTCGTAGGACCAGAAACTGCATGGGATTCAACTCCATTTAGGACTGGGAAACAAACGCTAACTCGCCTTACAAGAAACACACTCTGCTTTTGAGAAAAGAGCAATCTTCTACTCTACTGTGTTTCCTATAAGGCCAGAACAGTGAACTTGCTCAGAACAAAAGAACTGTGCTTCCTACACACGGGCCATAACTAGTTCAACTCTGCTTAGGAAACTGACAAGAACAGTAGCTGCTTTTCAGTCCAATACACTGTACTTGCTGGGAACAGACGCGAGTGCTATTTGCACTGTGTATGGCAATGGGAGCACAATAGTGACTCTTCTGACCAGAAAACAACTCTTGCTCGTAGTACCAGAAACTGCATGGGACTCAACTCCATTTCTGACTGGGAAACAAACACTAGCTCGACTTTCAAGAAAAACAATCAAATTTTGAGAATAGAGCACTCATCTACTCTACTGTGTTTCCTATGATGTCCGCATACTGTGCTTTCTCAGAACAAAAGAACTGTGCTTCCTACACACATGGGATATATCTGGTTCAACTCCTCTTATGAAAATGACAAGAACAGTAGCTCCTCTTCAGTCCAATATACTGTATTTGCTGGGAACAGACGCGAGTGCTATTTGCACTATGTATGCGAATGGGAGCGCAATAGTGACTTTCCTTACCAGAAAACAACTCTTGCTCTAGGACCAGAAACTGGATGTGATTCAACTCCATTTAGGACTGGGAAACAATTGCTAGCTCGCCTTACAAGGAACACACTCTGCTTTTGAGAAAAGGGCACTCTTCTACTCTATTGTGTTTCCTACGGGGTCCGAACTGTGAGCTTGCTCAGAACAAAAGACCTGTGCTTCCTACACATATGGGCCATATCTCGTTCAAGTCTGCTTAGGAACCTGACAAGAACAGTAGATCCTCTTCAGTCCAATACACTGTATTTGCTGGGAACAGACGCAAGTGCTATTTGCCCTGTGTATGACAATGGGTGCGCAATATTGACTCTTCTTACCAGAAAACAACTCTTGCTCGTAGGACCAGAAACTGCATGTGATTCAACTCCATTTAGGACTGGGAAAAAAACGCTAGCTCGCCTTACAAGAAACACACTCTGCTTTTGAGAAAAGAGCACTCTTCTACTCTACTGTGTTTCCTATGGTGTCCGAACAGTGAGCTTGCTCAGAACAAAAGAACTGTGCTTACTACACACACGGGCCATATCTGGATCAACTCTGCTTAGGAAACTGACAAGAACAATAGCTCCTCTTCAGTCCAATACACTGTACTTGCTGGGAACAGAAGCAAGTGCTATTTGAACTGTATATGTCAATGAGATCGCAATAGTGACTTTCCCTACCAGAAAAAATCTCTTGCTTGTAGGACCAGAAACTGCATGTGATTCAACTCCATTTAGGTCTGGGAAACAAACGCTAGCTCGCCTTACAAGAAACACACTCTGCTTTAGAGAAAAGATCACTCTTCTACTCTACTGTGTTTCCTATGGGGTCCGAACAGTGAGCTTGCTCAGAACAAAAGAACTGTGCTTCCTACATACACGGCCATATCTAGTTCATTTCTGCTTAGGAACCTGAGAAGAACAGGAGATTCTCTTCAGTCCAATACACTGTACATGCTGGGAACCGACGCCAGTGCTATTTGCCCTGTGTATGACAATGGGAGCGCAATAGTGACTTTCCTTACCAGAAAACAACTCTCTCGTAGGATCAGAAACTGCATGTGATTCAACTCCATTTAGGACTGGGAAAAAAAAACCCTAGCTCTCCATGCAAGAAACACACTCTGCTTTTGAGAAAAGAGCACTCATCTACTCTACTGGGTTTCCTATGGGGTCCAAACAGTGAGCTTGCTCAGAACAAAAGAACTGTGCTTCCTACACACATGGGCCATATCTAATTCAACTTTGCTTAGGTCACTGACAAGAACAGTAGCTCCTCTTCAGTCTAATACACTGTACTTGCTGGGAAGAGACGCGAGTGCTATTTGTACTCTCTATGGCAATGGGAGCGCAATAGTGACTCTTCTTACCAGAAAACAACTCTTGCTCTTAGGACCACAAACTGCATGTGACTCACCTCCATTTAGGACTGGGAAACAAACGCTAGCTCTGCTCACAAGAAACACACTCTGCTTTTGAGAAAAGAGCACTCTTCTACTCTACTGTGTTTCCTCTATGGCCAGAACAATGAGCTTGCTCAGAACAAAAGGACTGTGCTTCCTACACACACGGGCCGTATCTAATTCAATTCTGCTTAGGAAACTGACGAGAATAGCATACGCTCTTCAGTCAAATACACTGCACTTGCTGGGAACAGACACCAGTGCTATTTGCCCTGTGTATGACAAAGGGAGCGCAATAGTGACTCTTCTTACCAGAAAAAAACTCTTGCTCATAGGACCAGAAACTGCATGAGACACAACTCCATTTAGGACTGGGAAAGAAACGCTAGCTTGCCTTACAAGAAACACACTCTGCTTTTGAGAAAAGAGCACTCTTCTACTCTACTGTGTTTCCTATAGGGCCAGAACAGTGAACTTGCTCAGAACAAAAGAACTGTGCTTCCTACACACAGGGGCCATATCTAGTTCAACTCTGCTTAGGAAACTGACAAGAACAGTAGCTCCTCTTCAGTCCAATACTCTGTACATGCATGGAACAGATGCCAGTGCAATTTGCACTGTTTCTGGCAATGGGAGCGCAATAGTGACTCTTCTTACCAGAAAAATCTCTTGCTCGTAGGACCAGAAACTGCACGGGATTCAATTCCATTTCTGACTGGGAAACAAACACAAGCTTGCCTTTCAATAAACACACTCTGCTTTTGAGAAAAGAGCACCCTTCTACTCTACTGTGTTTCCAATGGGGTCCAAACAGTGAGCTTGCTCAGAACAAAAGAACTGTGCTTTCTACACTCATGGCCATATCTAGTTCAATTCTGCATAGGAACCTGACACGAACAGTAGATCCTCTTCAGTCCAATACACTGTACTTCCTGGGATCAGATGCCAGTGCTATTTGCCCTGTGTATGACAATGGGAGCGCAATAGTGACTCTTCTTACCAGAAAACAACTCTTGCTCGTAGGACCAGAAACTGCATGGGATTCAACTCCATTTAGGACTGGGAAACAAACGCTAACTCGCCTTACAAGAAACACACTCTGCTTTTGAGAAAAGAGCAATCTTCTACTCTACTGTGTTTCCTATAAGGCCAGAACAGTGAACTTGCTCAGAACAAAAGAACTGTGCTTCCTACACACGGGCCATAACTAGTTCAACTCTGCTTAGGAAACTGACAAGAACAGTAGCTGCTCTTCAGTCCAATACACTGTACTTGCTGGGAACAGACGCGAGTGCTATTTGCACTGTGTATGGCAATGGGAGCACAATAGTGACTCTTCTTACCAGAAAACAACTCTTGCTCGTAGTACCAGAAACTGCATGGGACTCAACTCCATTTCTGACTGGGAAACAAACACTAGCTCGACATTCAAGAAAAACAATCAAATTTTGAGAATAGAGCACTCATCTACTCTACTGTGTTTCCTATGATGTCCGCATAGTGTGCTTTCTCAGAACAAAAGAACTGTGCTTCCTACACATATGGGATATATCTGGTTCAACTCCTCTTATGAAAATGACAAGAACAGTAGCTCTTCTTCAGTCCAATATACTGTATTTGCTGGGAACAGACGCGAGTGCTATTTGCACTATGTATGCGAATGGGAGCGCAATAGTGACTTTCCTTACCAGAAAACAACTCTTGCTCTAGGACCAGAAACTGGATGTGATTCAACTCCATTTAGGACTGGGAAACAATTGCTAGCTCGCCTTACAAGGAACACACTCTGCTTTTGAGAAAAGGGCACTCTTCTACTCTTTTGTGTTTCCTACGGGGTCCGAAATGTGAGCTTGCTCAGAACAAAAGATCTGTGCTTCCTACACATATGGGCCATATCTCGTTCAAGTCTGCTTAGGAACCTGACAAGAACAGTAGATCCTCTTCAGTCCAATACACTGTACTTGCTGGGAACAGACGCAAGTGCTATTTGCCCTGTGTATGACAATGGGTACGCAATATTGACTCTTCTTACCAGAAAACAAATCTTGCTCGTAGGACCAGAAACTGCATGTGATTCAACTCCATTTAGGACTGGGAAAAAAACGCTAGCTCGCCTTACAAGAAACACACTCTGCTTTTCAGAAAAGAGCACTCTTCTACTCTACTGTGTTTCCTATGGTGTCCGAACAGTGAGCTTGCTCAGAACAAAAGAACTGTGCTTACTACACACACGGGCCATATCTGGATCAACTCTGCTTAGGAAACTGACAAGAACAGTAGCTCCTCTTCAGTCCAATACACTGTACTTGCTGGGAACAGAAGCAAGCGCTATTTGAACTGTGTATGTTAATGAGATCGCAATAGTGACTTTCCCTACCAGAAAAAATCTCTTGCTTGTAGGACCAGAAACTGCATGTGATTCAACTCCATTTAGGTCTGGGAAACAAACGCTAGCTCGCCTTACAAGAAACACACTCTGCATTAGAGAAAAGAGCACTCTTCCACTCTACTGTGTTTCCTATAGGGCCAGAACAGTGAGCTTGCTCAGAACAAAAGAACTGTGCTTCCTACACACGGGCCATAACTAGTTCAACTCTGCTTAGGAAACTGACAAGAACAGCAGCTCCTCTTCAGTCTGACACACTGTACTTGCTGGGAACAGACGCGAGTGCTATTTGCACTGTGTATGGCAATGGGAGCGCAATAGTGACTTTCCTTACCAGAAAACAACTCTTGATCGTAGAACCAGAAACTGCATGTGATCAACTCCATTTAGGACTGGGAAAGAAACGCTAGCTTGCCTTACAAGAAACACACTCTGCTTTAGAGAAAAGAGCACTCTTATACTCTACTGTGTTTCCTATGGGGTCCGAACAGTGAGTTTGCTCAGAACAAAAGAACTGTGCTTCCTACACACACGGCCATATCTAGTTCAACTGTGCTTAGGAAACTGACAAGAACAGTAGCTCCTCTTCCGTCCAATACACTGTACTTGGGATGAACAGACGCGAGTGCTATTTGCACTGTGTATGGCAATTGGAGCAAAATAGTGACTTGTCTTACCAGAAAACAACTTTTTCTCAAAGTACAAAAAACTGCATGTGATTCAACTCCATTTAAGACTGGGAAACAAATGCTAGCTCGCCTTACATGAAACACACTCTGCTTTTGAGAAAAGAGCACTCTTCTACTCTACTGTGTTTCCTATGGGGTCCGAACAGTGATCTTGCTCAGAACAAAAGAACTGTGCTTCCTACACACACGGGCCATATCTAGTTCAACTCTGCTTAGGAAACTGACAAGAACAATAGCTCCTCTTCCGTCCAATACACTGTACTTGCAGGGAACAGACGCGAGTGCTCTTTGCACTGTGTAGGGCAATTGGAGCACAATAGTGAATTGTCTTACCAGAAAACAACTCTTGCTCGTAGGACAAAAAACTGCATGTGACTCAACTCCATTTACGACTGGGGAACAAACTCTAGCTCGCTTTACAAGAAAGACACTCTACTTTTGAGAAAAGAGCACTCTTCTACTCTACTTTGTTTCCTATAGGGCCGGAACAGTGAGCTTGCTCAGAAAAAAAGAACTGTACTTCCTACACACACGGGCCATATCTAGTACAACTCTGCTTAGGAAACTGACAAGAACAGTAGCTCCTCTTCTGTCCAATACACTGTGCTTGCGGGGAACAGACGCGAGTGCTATTTGCACTGTATATGGCAATTGGAGCACAATAGTGACTCGTCTTACCAGAAAACAACTCTTGCTTGTAGGACCAAAAACTCCATGTGACTCAACTCCATTTAGGACTTGGAAACAAATGCTAGCTCGCCTTACAAGAAACACACTCTGCTTTAGAGAAAAGAGCACTCTTCTACTCTACTGTGTTTCCTATAGGGCCAGAACAGTGAGCTTGCTCAGAACCAAAGAACTGTGCTTCCTACACACGGGCCATATCTAGTTCAATTCTGCTTAGGAAACTGACAAGGACAGTAGCTCCTCTTCAGTCCGATACACTGTACTTGCTGGGAACAGACGCGAGAGCTATTTGCACTGTGTATGGCAATGGGAGCACAATAGTGACTTTCCTTACCAGAAAACAAGTCTTGCTCGTAGGACAAAAAATTGCATGTGACTCAATTCCATTTAGGACTGGGAAACAAACGCTAGCTCAACTTCCAAGAAACACACATTGCTTTTGAGAAAAGAGCACTCTTCTACTCTACTGTGTTTCCTATATGTTCCGAACAGTGAGCTTGCTCAGAAAAAATACTGTGCTTCCTACTCACACGGCCATATCTAGTTCAAGTCTGCTTAGGAACCTGACAAGAACAGTAGATCCTCTTCAGTTCAATACACTGTATTTGCTGGGAACAGACGCCAGTGCTATTTGTCCTGTGTATGGCAATATCAGCGCAATAGTGACTCTTCTTACCAGAAAACAACTCTTGCTTGTAGGACCAGAAACTGCATGTGATTCAACTCCATTTAGGACTGGGAAACAAAAGTTAGCTCACCTTGCAAGAAACACACTCTGCTTTAGAGAAAAGACCACTCTTCTACTCTACTGTTTTTCCTATAGGGCCAGAACAGTGAGCTTGCTCAGAACAAAAGAACTGTGCTTCCTACACACGGGCCATATCTCGTTCAACTCTGCTTAGGAAACTGACAAGAACAGTAGCTCCTCTTCAGTCCGATACACTGTACTTGCTGGGAACAGACGCGAGTGCTATTTGCCTTGTGAAGGGCAATGGGAGCGCAATAGTGACTTTCCTTACCAGAAAACAACTTTTGTTCATAGGACCAGAAACTGCATGTGATTCAACTCCATTTAGGACTAGGAAACAAACGCTAGCTCGCCTTACAAAAACACACTCTGCTTTTGAGAAAAGAGCACTCTTCTACTCTACTGTGTTTCCTATGTGTTCCGAAAAGTGAGCTTGCACAGAAAAAAAAAACTGTGCTTCCTACACACGGGCCATATCTAGTTCAACTCTGCTTTGGAAACTGACAAGAACAGTAGCTCCTCTTCAGTCTGATACACTGTACTTGCTGGGAACAGACGCGAGTGCTATTTGCACTGTGTATGGCAATGGGAGCACAATAGTGACTTTCCTTACCAGAAAACAACTCTTGCTCGTAAGACCAGAAACTGCATGTGATTCAACTCCATTTAGGACTGGGAAACAAACTCTAGCTCGCCTTACATGAAACACACTCTGCTTTTCAGAAAAGAGCACTCTTCTACTCTACTGTGTTTCCTATGGGGTCCGAACAGTGAGCTTGCTCAGAACAAAAGAACTGTTCTTCCTACACACACGGGCCATATCTAGTTCAACTGTGCTTAGGAAACTGACAAGAACAGTAGCTCCTCTTCCGTCCAATACACTGTACTTGCAAGGAACAGACGCGAGTGCTATTTGCATTGTGTATGGCAATTGGAGAACAATAGTGACTTGTCTTACCAGAAAACAACTTTTGCTCATAGGACAAAAAACTGCATGTGACTCAACTCCATTTAGGACTGGGAAACAAATGCTAGCTCACCTTACAAGAAACAAACTCTGCTTTTGAGAAAAGAGCACTCTTCTACTCTACTGTGTTTCCTATGTGTTCTGAACAGTGAGCTTGCTCAGAACAAAAAAACTGTGCTTCCTACACACACGGCCATATCTAGTTCAAGTCTGCTTAGGAACCTGACAAGAACAGTAGATCCTCTTCAGTCCAATACTCTGTACTTGCTGGGAACATACGCCAGTGCTATTTGTCCTGTGTATGGCAATTGGAGCACAATAGTGACTTGTCTTACCAGAAAACAGCTCTTGCTCGTAGGACAAAAAACTGCATGTGACTCAACTCCATTTAGGACTGGGAAACAAACGCTAGCTCGATTTCCAAGAAACACACTCTGCTTTTGATAAAAGAGCACACTTCTACTCTACTTTGTTTCCTATAGGGCCAGAACAGTGAGCTTGCTCAGAACAAAAAAACTGTGCTTCCTACTCACACGGCCATATCTAGTTCAAGTCTGCTTAGGAACCTGACAAGTACAGTAGATCCTCTTCAGTTCAATACACTGTACTTGCTGGGAACAGACGCCAGTGCTATTTGTCTTGTGTATGGCAAATGCAGCGCAATAGTTACTCTTCTTAACAGAAAATAACTCTTGCTCTTAGGACCAGAAACTTCATGTGATTCAACTCCATTTAGGACTGGGAAACAAACTCTAGCTCGCTTTACAAGAAACACACTCTGCTTTTGTGAAAAGAGCACTCTTCTACTCTACTGTGTTTCCTATGGGGTCCAAACAGTGAGCTTGCTCAGAACAAAAGAACTGTGCTTAATACACACACGGACCACATCTAGTTCAACTCTGCTTAGGAAACTGACAAGAACAGTAGCTCCTATTCAGTCCAATACACTGTACTTGCTGGGAAAAGACACGAGTGCTATTTGCCTTGTGTAGGGCAATGGGAGCGCAATAGTGACTTTCCTTACCAGAAAACAACTCTTGTTCGTAGGACCAGAAACTGCATGTGATTCAACTCCATTTAGGACTGGGAAACAAACTCTAGCTGGCTTTACAAAACACACACTCTGCTTTTGAGAAAAGAGCACGCTTCTACTCTACTGTGTTTCCTATAGGGCCAGAACAGTGAGCTTGCTCAGAACATAAGAACTGTGCTTCCTACAAACACGGGCCATATCTAGTTCAAATCTGCCTAGGAAACTGACAAGAACAGTAGCTCCTCTTCAGTCCGATACACTGTACTTGTGGGGAACAGAAGCGAGTGATATTTGCACTGTGTATGGCAATTGGAGCACAATAGTGACTTGTCTTACCAGAAAACAACTCTTGCTCGTTGGACAAAAAACTGCATGTGACTCAACTCCATTTAGGACTTGGAAACAAACGCTAGCTCGACTTCCAAGAAACACACTCTGCTTTTGAGAAAAGAGCACTCTTCTACTCTACTGTGTTTCCTATAGAGCCAGAAGATTGAACTTGCTCAGAACATTAGAACTGTGCTTCCTACACACACGGCCATATCTAGTTCAAGTCTGCTTAGGAACCTGACAAGAACAGTAGATCCTCTTCAGTCCAATACACTGTACTTGCTGGGAACAGACACGAGTGCTATTTGTCCTGTGTATGTCAATGGCAGCGCAATAGTGACTCTTCTTACCAGAAAACAACTCTTGCTCGTAGGACCAGAAACTGCATGTGATTCATCTCCATTTAAGACTGGGAAAAAAACTCTAGCTCGCTTTACAAGAAACACACTCTGCTTTTGAGAAAAGAGCACTCTTCTACTCTACAGTGTTTTCTATAGGGCCAGAACAGTGAGCTTGCTCAGAAAAAAAGAACTGTGCTTCCTACACACACGGACCATATCTAGTTCAACTCTGCTTAGGAAACTGAGAAGAACAGTAGCTCCTCTTCAGTCCAAAACACTGTACTTGCTGGGAACAGACGGGAGGGCTATTTGCACTGAGTATGGCAATGGGAGCGCAATAGTGACTTTCCTTACCAGAAAACAACTCTTGCTCGTAAGACCAGAAAATGCATGTGATTCAACTCCATTTAGGACTGGGAAACAAATGCTACCTTGCCTTACAAAAACACACTCTGCTTTAGAGGAAAGAGCATTCTTTTACTCTACTGTGTTTCCTAAGGGATCCAAACAGTGAGCTTGCTCAGAACAAAAGAACTGTGCTTCCTACATATACGGACCATACCTAGTTCAACTCTGCTTAGGAAACTGACAAGAACAGTAGCTCCTATTCACTCCAATACACTGTACTTGCTGGGAAAAGACGCGAGTGCTATTTGCCTTGTGTAGGGTAATGGGAGCACAATAGTGACTTTCCTTAACCAGAAAACAACTCTTCCTCGTAGGACCAGAAACTGCATGTGATTCAACTCCATTTAGGACTAGGAAACAAACGCTAGCTCGCCTTACAAAAACACACTCTGCTTTTGAGAAAAGAGCACTCTTCTACTCTACTGTGTTTCCTATGGTGTCCGAACAGTGAGCTTGCTCAGAACAAAAGAACTGTGCTTCCTACACACATGGATATATCTAATTCAATTCTACTTAGGAACCTGACAATAACAGTAGATCCTCTTCAGTCCAATACACTGTACGTGCTGGGAACAGACGCCAGTGCTATTTGTCCTGTGTATGGCAATGGCAGCACAATAGTGACTCTTCTTACCATAAAACAACTCTTGCTCGTAGGACCAGAAACTGCATGTGATTCAACTCCATTTAGGACTGGGAAACAAAAGCTAGCTCACCTTACAGAAACACACTCTGCTTTAGAGAAAAGAGCACTCTTCTACTCTACTGTGTTTCCTATAGGGCCAGAACAGTGAGCTTTCTCAGAATAAAGAACTGTGCTTCCTACACACGGGCCATATCTAGTTCAACTCTGCTTAGGAAACTGACAAGAACAGTAGCTCCTCTTCAGTCCGATACACTGTACTTGCAGGGAACAGACGCGAGTGCTATTTGCACTGTGTATGGCAATTGGAGCACAATAGTGACTCGCCCTACCAGAAAACAACTCTTGCTCGTAGGACAAAAACCTGCATGTGACTCAACTCCATTTAGGACTGGGAAACAAACGCTAGCTCGCCTTACAAGAAACACACTCTGCTTATGAGAAAAGAGCACTCTTCTACTCTGCTGGGTTTCCTATAGGGCCAGAACAGTGAGCTTGCTCAGAACAAAAGAACTGTGCTTCCTACACACACGGGCCATATCTAGTTCAACTCTACTTAGGAAACTGACAAGAACAGTAACTCCTATTCAGTCCAATACACTGTAATTGCTGGGAAAAGACGCGAGTGCTATTTGCCTTGTGTAAGGCAATGGGTGCGCAATAGTGACTTTCCTTTCCAGAAAACAACTCTTGTTCTTAGGACCAGAAACTGCATGTGACTCAAATCCATTTAGGACTGGGAAACAAACGCTAGCTCGCCTTACAAGAAACACACTCTGCTTTTGAGAAAAGAGCACTCTTCTACTCTACTGTGTTTCCTATGGGGTCTGAACAGTGAGCTTGCTCAGAACAAAAGAACTGTGCTTCCTACACACACCGGCCATATCTAGTTCAACTCTGCTTAGGAAACTGACAAGAACAGTAGCTCCTCTTCAGTCCGATACACTGTACTTGCTGGGAACAGACGCGAGATCTATTTGCACTATTATGGCAAGGGGAGCGCAATACTGACTTTCCTTACCAGAAAAGAACTCTTGCTCGTAGGACCAGAAACTGCATGTGATTCCACTCCATTTAGGACTGGGAAACAAATGCTAGCTCACCTTAAAAAAACACACTCTGCTTTAGAGAAAAGAGCACTCTTCTACTCTACTGTGTTTCCTATAGGGCCAGAACAGTGAGCTTGCTCAGAACAAAAGAACTGTGATTCCTACACACGGGCCATATCTAGTTCAACTCTGCTTAGGAAACTGACAAGAACAGTAGCTCCTCTTCAGTCCGATAGACTGTACTTGCTGGGAACAGACACGAGTGCTATTTGCACTGTGTATGGCAATTGGAGCGCAATAGTGACTTTCCTTACCAGAAAACAACTCTTGCTCGTAGGACCAGAAACTGCATGTGATTCAACTCCATTAGGACTGGGAAACAAATGCTAGCTCGCCTTACATGAAACACACTCTGCTTTTGAGAAAAGAGCACTCTTCTACTCTACTGTGTTTCCTATGGGGTCCGAACAGTGAGCTTGCTCAGAACAAAACAACTGTGCTTCTTACACACGGGCCACATCTAGTTCAACTCTGCTTAGGAAACTGACAAGAACACTACCTCCTCTTCAGTCCAATACGCTGTACTTGCCGGGAACAGACGTGAGGGCTATTTGCACTGTGTATGGCAATTGGAGCACAATAGTGACTTTTCTTACCAGAAAACAACTCTTGCTCGTAGGACAAAAAACTGCATGTGACTCAACTCCATTTAGGACTGGGAAACAAACGCTAGCTCGACTTCCAAGAAACACACTCTGCTTTTGAGAAAAGAGCACTCTTCTACTCTACTGTGTTTCCTATGTGTTCCGAACAGTGAGCTTGCTCAGAACAAAAAAAACTGTGCTTCCTACACACACGGCCATATCTAGTTCAAGTCTGCTTAGGAACCTGACAAGAAGAGTAGATCCTCTTCAGTCCATTACGCTGTACTTGCTGGGAACAGACGCCAGTGCTATTTGTCCTGTGTATGGCAATGGCAGAGCAATAATGACTCTTCTTACCATAAAACAACTCTTGCTCATAGTACTAGAAACTGCATGTGATTCAACTCCATTTAGGACTGGGAAACAAACGCTTGCTCGCCTTACAAGAAACACACTCTGCTTTAGAGAAAAGAGCACTCTTCTACTCTACTGTATTTCCTATAGAGCTAGAACAGTGACCTTGCTCAGAACAAAAGAACTGTGCTTCCTACACAGGGCCATAACAAGTTCAACTCTGCTTAGGAAAGTGACAAGAACAGTAGCTCCTCTTCCGTCCAATACACTGTACTTGCTGGGAACAGACGCGATGCTATTTCCACTGTGTATGGCAATGGGAGCGCAATAGTGACTTTCCTTACCAGAAAACAACTCTTGCTCGTAGGACCAGAAACTGCATGTGATTTCACTCCATTTAGGACTGGGAAACAAAAGCTAGCTCGCCTTACAAGAAACACACTCTGCTTTAGAGAAAAGAGCACTCTTCTACTCTACTGTGTTTCCTATGGGGTCCAAACAGTGAGCTTGCTCAGAACAAAAGAACTGTGCTTGCTACACACACGGACCATATCTAGTTCAACTCTGCTTAGGAAACTGACAAGAACAGTAGCTCCTATTCAGTCCAATACACTGTACTTGCTGGGAAAAGACGCGAGTGCTATTTGCCTTGTGTAGTGCAATGGGAGCGCAATAGTGACATTCCTTACCAGAAAACAACTCTTGTTCGAAGGACCAGAAACTGCATGTGATTCAACTCCATTTAGGACTAGGAAACAAACGCTAGCTCGCCTTACAAAAACACACTCTGCTTTTGAGAAAAGAGCACTCTTCTACTCTACTGTGTTGCCTATGGTGTCCGAACAGTGAGCTTGCTCAGAACAAAAGAACTGTGCTTCCTACACACACGGCCATATCTAGTTCAATTCTGCTTAGGAACCTGACAAGAACAGTAGATCCTCTTCAATCCAATACACTGTACTTGCTGGGAACAGACGCCAGTGCTATTTGTCCTGTGTATGGCAATGGCAGCGCAATAGTGACTCTTCTTACCATAAAACATCTCTTGCTCATTGGACCAGAAACTGCATGTGATTCAACTCCATTTTGGACTGGGAAACAAATGCTAACTCGCCTTACAAGAAACACACTCTGCTTTAGAGAAAAGAGCACTCTTCTACTCTACTGTGTTTCCTATGTGTTCCGAACAGTGATTTTGCTCAGAACACAAAAACTGTGCTTCCTACACACACGGGCCATATCTAGTTCAATTCTACTTAGGAAACTGACAAGAACAGTAGAACCTCTTCAGTCCAATACACTGTACATGCTGGGAGCAGACGCCAGTGCTATTTGCCCTGTGTATGACAATGGGAGCGCAATAGTGACTCTTCTTACCAGAAAACAACTCTTGCTCGTAGGACCAGAAACTGCATGGGATTCAACTCGATTTAGGACTGGGAAAGAAACGCTAGCTCGCCTTCCAAGAAACACCCTCTGCTTTTGAGAAAAGAGCACTCTTCTACTCTACTGTGTTTCCTATAGGGCCAGAACAGTGAACTTGCTCAGAACAAAAGAACTGTGCTTCCTACACACAGGGGACATATCTAGTTCAACTCTGCTTAGGAATCTGACAAGAACAGGAGCTCCTATTCAGTCCAATATGCTGTACATGCAGGGAACAGACGCCAGTGCTATTTGCACTGTGTATTGCAATGGGAGCGCAATATTGACTCTTCTTACCAGAAAAAAACTCTTGCTCATAGGACCAGAAACTGCACGGGATTCAATTCCATTTCTGATTGGGAAACAAACACTAGCTCGCCTTTCAAGAAACGCACTCTGCTTTTGAGAAAAGAGCACTCTTCTACTCTACAGTGTTTCCTATGGGGTCTGAACAGTGAGCTTGCTAAGAGCAAATGAACTGTGCTTCCTACACACACGGGCCATATCTAGTTATACTCTGCTTAGGAAACTGACAAGAACAGTAGCTGCCCTTCAGTCCAATACACCGTACTTGCTGGGAACAGACGCCAGTGCTATTTGCACTGTGTATGACAATGGGAGCGCAATAGTGACTCTTCTTACCAGAAAAAAACTCTTGCTCGTAGGACCAGAAACGGCATGGGATTCAACTCCATTTTTGACTGGGAAGCAAATACTAGCTTGCCTTTCAAGAAACACAATTTAATTTTGAGAAAAGAGCACTCACCCACTCTACTGTGTTTCCTATGGTGTCCGCACAGTGTGCTTTCTCAGAACAAAAGAACTGTGCTTCCTACACACACGAGCCATATCTAGTTCAACTCCTTTTAGGAAAATGACAAGAAGAGTAGCTCCTTTTCAGTCCAATACACTGTACTTGCTGGGAACAGACGCGAGTGCTATTTGTACTATGTATGGCAATGGGAGCGCAATAGTGACTTTCCTTACCAGAAAAAAACTCTTGCTCATAGGACCAGAAATTGGATGTGATTCAACTCCATTTAGGACTGGGAAACAAACGCTAGCTCGCCTTACAAGAAACACACTCTGCTTTTGAGAAAAGAGCACTCTTCTACTCTACTGTGTTTCCTATAGGGCCAGAACAGTGAGCTTGAACAGAACAAGAGAACTGTGCTTCCTACACACACGGCCATATCTAGTTCAATTTTGCTTAGAAAACTGAAAAGAACAGCAGATCCTCTTCAGTCCAATACACTGTACATGCTGGGAACAGATGCCAGTGCTATTTGCCCTGTGTATGACAATGGGAGCGCAATAGTGACTCTTCTTACCAGGAAACAACTCTTGCTCGTAGTACTAGAAACTGCATGGGACTCAACTCCATTTCTGACTGGGAAACAAACACTAGCTCAACTTTCAAGAAAAACAATCAAATTTTGAGAAGAGAGCACTCATCTACTCTACTGTGTTTCCTATGATGTCCGCATAGTGTGCTTTCTCAGAACAAAAGAACTGTGCTTCCTACACACATGGGATATATCTGGTTCAACTCCTCTTATGAAAATGACAAGAACAGTAGCTCCTCTTCAGTCCAATACACTGTATTTGCTGGGAACAGACGCGAGTGCTATTTGCACTATGTATGGGAATGGGAGCGCAATAGTGACTTTCCTTACAAGAAAACAACTCTTGCTCACAGGACCAGAAACTGGATGTGATTCAACTCCATTTAGGACTGGGAAAAAAACGCTAGCTCGCCTTACAAGAAACACACTCTGCTTTTGAGAAAAGAGCACTCTTCTACTCTACTGTGTTTCCTATGGGGTCTGAACAGTGAGCTTGCTCAGAACAAAAGAACTGTGCTTACTAAACACACGGGCCATATCTGGATCAACTCTGCTTAGGAAACTGACAAGAACAGTAGCTCCTCTTCAGTCCAATACACTGTACTTGCTGGGAACAGAAGCAAGTGCTATTTGAACTGTGTATGTCAATGAGATCGCAATAGTGACTTTTCCTACCAGAAAACATCTCTTGCTTGTAGGACCAGAAACTGCATGTGATTCAACTCCATTTAGGTCTGGGAAACAAACGCTAGCTCGCCTTACAAGAAACACACTCTGCTTTAGAGAAAAGATCACTCTTCTACTCTACTGTGTTTCCTATGGGGTCCGAACAGTGAGCATGCTCAGAACAAAAGAACTGTGCTTCCTACATACACGGCCATATCTAGTTCATTTCTGCTTAGGAACCTGAGAAGAACAGTAGATTCTCCTCAGTCCAATACACTGTACATGCTGGGAACAGACGCCAGTGCTATTTGCCCTGTGTATGACAATGGGTGCGCAATAGTGACTTTCCTTACCCGAAAACAACTCTCTCGTAGGATCAGAAACTGCATGTGATTCAACTCCATTTAGGACTGGGAAAAAAAAAACGCTAGCTCTCCATGCAAGAAACACACTCTGCTTTTGAGAAAAGAGCACTCATCTACTCTACTGGGTTTCCTATGTGGTCCAAACAGTGAGCTTGCTCAGAACAAAAGAACTGTGCTTCCTACACACATGGGCCATATCTAATTCAACTTTGCTTAGGTCACTGACAAGAACAGTAGCTCCTCTTCAGTCTAATACACTGTACTTGCTGGGAAGAGACGCGAGTGCTATTTGTACTCTCTATGGCAATGGGAGCGCAATAGTGACTCTTCTTACCAGAAAACAACTCTTGCTCATAGGACCAGAAACTGCATGAGACACAACTCCATTTAGGACTGGGAAAGAAACGCTAGCTTGCCTTACAAGAAACACACTCTGCTTTTGAGAAAAGAGCACTCTTCTACTCTACTGTGTTTCCTATAGGGCCAGAACAGTGAACTTGCTCAGAACAAAAGAACTGTGCTTCCTACACACAGGGGCCATATCTAGTTCAACTCTGCTTAGGAAACTGACAAGAACAGTAGCTCCTCTTCAGTCCAATACTCTGTACATGCATGGAACAGATGCCAGTGCAATTTGCACTGTTTCTGGCAATGGGAGCGCAATAGTGACTCTTCTTACCAGAAAAATCTCTTGCTCGTAGGACCAGAAACTGCACGGGATTCAATTCCATTTCTGACTGGGAAACAAACACTAGCTCGCCTTTCAATAAACACACTCTGCTTTTGAGAAAAGAGCACCCTTCTACTCTACTGTGTTTCCAATGGGGTCCAAACAGTGAGCTTGCTCAGAACAAAAGAACTGTGCTTTCTACACACATGGCCATATCTAGTTCAATTCTGCATAGGAACCTGACACGAACAGTAGATCCTCTTCAGTCCAATACACTGTACTTCCTGGGATCAGATGCCAGTGCTATTTGCCCTGTGTATGACAATGGGAGCGCAATAGTGACTCTTCTTACCAGAAAACAACTCTTGCTCGTAGGACCAGAAACTGCATGGGATTCAACTCCATTTAGGACTGGGAAACAAACGCTAACTCGCCTTACAAGAAACACACTCTGCTTTTGAGAAAAGAGCAATCTTCTACTCTATTGTGTTTCCTATAAGGCCAGAACAGTGAACTTGCTCAGAACAAAAGAACTGTGCTTCCTACACACGGGCCATAACTAGTTCAACTCTGCTTAGGAAACTGACAAGAACAGTAGCTGCTTTTCAGTCCAATACACTGTACTTGCTGGGAACAGACGCGAGTGCTATTTGCACTGTGTATGGCAATGGGAGCACAATAGTGACTCTTCTTACCAGAAAACAACTCTTGCTCGTAGTACCAGAAACTGCATGGGACTCAACTCCATTTCTGACTGGGAAACAAACACTAGCTCGAGTTTCAAGAAAAACAATCAAATTTTGAGAATAGAGCACTCATCTACTCTACTGTGTTTCCTATGATGTCCGCATAGTGTGCTTTCTCAGAACAAAAGAACTGTGCTTCCTACACACATGGGATATATCTGGTTCAACTCCTCTTATGAAAATGACAAGAACAGTAGCTCCTCTTCAGTCCAATATACTGTATTTGCTGGGAACAGACGCGAGTGCTATTTGCACTATGTATGCGAATGGGAGCGCAATAGTGACTTTCCTTACCAGAAAACAACTCTTGCTCTAGGACCAGAAACTGGATGTGATTCAACTCCATTTAGGACTGGGAAACAATTGCTAGCTCGCCTTACAAGGAACACACTCTGCTTTTGAGAAAAGGGCACTCTTCTACTCTATTGTGTTTCCTACGGGGTCCGAACTGTGAGCTTGCTCAGAACAAAAGATCTGTGCTTCCTACACATATGGGCCATATCTCGTTCAAGTCTGCTTAGGAACCTGACAAGAACAGTAGATCCTCTTCAGTCCAATACACTGTACTTGCTGGGAACAGACGCAAGTGCTATTTGCCCTGTGTATGACAATGGGTGCGCAATATTGACTCTTCTTACCAGAAAACAACTCTTGCTCGTAGGACAAGAAACTGCATGTGATTCTACTCCATTTAGGACTGGGAAAAAAACGCTAGCTCGCCTTACAAGAAACACACTCTGCTTTTGTGAAAAGAGCACTCTTCTACTCTACTGTGTTTCCTATGGTGTCCGAACAGTGAGCTTGCTCAGAACAAAAGAACTGTGCTTACTACACACACGGGCCATATCTGGATCAACTCTGCTTAGGAAACTGACAAGAACAATAGCTCCTCTTCAGTCCAATACACTGTACTTGCTGGGAACAGAAGCAAGTGCTATTTGAACTGTATATGTCAATGAGATCGCAATAGTGACTTTCCCTACCAGAAAAAATCTCTTGCTTGTAGGACCAGAAACTGCATGTGATTCAACTCCATTTAGGTCTGGGAAACAAACGCTAGCTCGCCTTACAAGAAACACACTCTGCTTTAGAGAAAAGATCACTCTTCTACTCTACTGTGTTTCCTATGGGGTCCGAACAGTGAGCTTGCTCAGAACAAAAGAACTGTGCTTCCTACATACACGGCCATATCTAGTTCATTTCTGCTTAGGAACCTGAGAAGAACAGGAGATTCTCTTCAGTCCAATACACTGTACATGCTGGGAACCGACGCCAGTGCTATTTGCCCTGTGTATGACAATGGGAGCGCAATAGTGACTTTCCTTACCAGAAAACAACTCTCTCGTAGGATCAGAAACTGCATGTGATTCAACTCCATTTAGGACTGGGAAAAAAAAAACGCTAGCTCTCCATGCAAGAAACACACTCTGCTTTTGAGAAAAGAGCACTCATCTACTCTACTGGGTTTCCTATGGGGTCCAAACAGTGAGCTTGCTCAGAACAAAAGAACTGTGCTTCCTACACACATGGGCCATATCTAATTCAACTTTGCTTAGGTCACTGACAAGAACAGTAGCTCCTCTTCAGTCTAATACACTGTACTTGCTGGGAAGAGACGCGAGTGCTATTTGTACTCTCTATGGCAATGGGAGCGCAATAGTGACTCTTCTTACCAGAAAACAACTCTTGCTCTTAGGACCACAAACTGCATGTGACTCACCTCCATTTAGGACTGGGAAACAAACGCTAGCTCTGCTCACAAGAAACACACTCTGCTTTTGAGAAAAGAGCACTCTTCTACTCTACTGTGTTTCCTCTATGGCCAGAACAATGAGCTTGCTCAGAACAAAAGGACTGTGCTTCCTACACACACGGGCCGTATCTAATTCAATTCTGCTTAGGAAACTGACGGGAATAGCATACGCTCTTCAGTCAAATACACTGCACTTGCTGGGAACAGACACCAGTGCTATTTGCCCTGTGTATGACAAAGGGAGCGCAATAGTGACTCTTCTTACCAGAAAAAAACTCTTGCTCATAGGACCAGAAACTGCATGAGACACACTCCATTTAGGACTGGGAAAGAAACGCTAGCTTGCCTTACAAGAAACACACTCTGCTTTTGAGAAAAGAGCACTCTTCTACTCTACTGTGTTTCCTATAGGGCCAGAACAGTGAACTTGCTCAGAACAAAAGAACTGTGCTTCCTACACACAGGGGCCATATCTAGTTCAACTCTGCTTAGGAAACTGACAAGAACAGTAGCTCCTCTTCAGTCCAATACTCTGTACATGCATGGAACAGATGCCAGTGCAATTTGCACTGTTTCTGGCAATGGGAGCGCAATAGTGACTCTTCTTACCAGAAAAATCTCTTGCTCGTAGGACCAGAAACTGCACGGGATTCAATTCCATTTCTGACTGGGAAACAAACACTAGCTCGCCTTTCAATAAACACACTCTGCTTTTGAGAAAAGAGCACCCTTCTACTCTACTGTGTTTCCAATGGGGTCCAAACAGTGAGCTTGCTCAGAACAAAAGAACTGTGCTTTCTACACACATGGCCATATCTAGTTCAATTCTGCATAGGAACCTGACACGAACAGTAGATCCTCTTCAGTCCAATACACTGTACTTCCTGGGATCAGATGCCAGTGCTATTTGCCCTGTGTATGACAATGGGAGCGCAATAGTGACTCTTCTTACCAGAAAACAACTCTTGCTCGTAGGACCAGAAACTGCATGGGATTCAACTCCATTTAGGACTGGGAAACAAACGCTAACTCGCCTTACAAGAAACACACTCTGCTTTTGAGAAAAGAGCAATCTTCTACTCTACTGTGTTTCCTATAAGGCCAGAACAGTGAACTTGCTCAGAACAAAAGAACTGTGCTTCCTACACACGGGCCATAACTAGTTCAACTCTGCTTAGGAAACTGACAAGAACAGTAGCTCCTCTTCAGTCCGATACACTGTACTTGCTGGGAACAGACGCGAGTGCTATTTGCACTGTGTATGGCATTGGAGCACAATAGTGACTTGTCTTACCAGAAAATAACTCTTGCTCGTTGGACACAAAACTGCATATGACTCAACTCCATTTAGGACTGGGAAACAAACGCTAGCTCGACTTCCAAAAAACACACTCTGCTTTTGAGAAAAGATCACTCTTCTACTCTACTGTGTTTCCTATGTGTTCCGAACAATGAGCTTGCTCAGAACAAAAAAACTGTGCTTCCTACACACACGGCCATATCTACTTCAAGTCTGCTTAGGAACCTGACAAGAACAGTAGCTCCTCTTCAGTCCAATACACTGTACTTGCTGGGAACAGACGCCAGTGCTAAATGTCTTCTGTATGTCAATGGCAGCGCAATAGTGACTCTTCTTACCAGAAAACAACTCTTGCTCGTAGGACTAGAAACTGCATGTGATTCAACTCCATTTAGGACTGGGAAACAAAAGCTAGCTCACCTTACAAGAAACATACTCTTCTTTAGAGAAAAGAGCACTCTTCTACTCTACTGTGTTTCCTATAGGGCCAGAACAGTGAGCTTGCTCAGAACAAAAGAACTGTGCTTCCTACACATGGGCCATATCTAGTTCAACTCTGCTTAGGAAACTGACAAGAACAGTAGCTCCTCTTCAATCCGATACACTGTAATTGCTGGGAACAGACGCGAGAGCTATTTGTACTGTGTATGGCAAGGGGAGCGCAATAGTGCATTTCCTTACCAGAAAACAACTCTTGCTCTTAGGACCAGAAACTGCATGTGATTCAACTCCATTTAGGACTGGGAAACAAAAGCTAGATCACCTTACAAGAAACACACTCTGCTTTAGAGAAAAGAGCACTCTTCTACTCTACTGTGTTTCCTATAGGGCCAGAACAGTGAGCTTGCTCAGAACAAAGGAACTGTGCTTCCTACACACGGGCCATATCTAGTTCAACTCTGCTTAGGAAACTGACAAGAACAGTAGCTCCTCTTCAGTCTGATACACTGTACTTGCTGGGAACAGACGCGAGTGCTATTTGCACTGTGTATGTCAATGGGAGCGCAATAGTGACTTTCCTTACCAGAAAACAACTCTTGCTCGTAAGACCAGAAACTGCATGAGATTCAACTCCATTTAGGACTGGGAAACAAATGCTAGCTCGCCTTACATGAAACACACTCTGCTTTAGAGAAAAGAGCACTCTTCTACTCTACTGTGTTTCCTATAGGGCCAGAATAGTGAGCTTGCTCAGAACAAAATGACTGTGCGTCCTACACACAGGGCCATATCTCGTTCAACTCTGCTTAGGAAACTGACAAGAACAGTAGCACCTCTTCAGTCCGATACACTGTACTTGCTGGGAACAGACGCGAGTGCTATTTGCACTGTGTATGGCAATGGGAGCGCAATAGTGACTTTCCTTACCAGAAAACAACTCTTGCTCGTAAGACCAGAAACTGCATGTGATTCAACTCCATTTAGGACTGGGAAACAAATGCTAGCTCGCCTTACATGAAACACACTCTGCTTTTGAGAAAAGAGCACTCTTCTACTCTACTGTGTTTCCTAAGGGGTCCGAACAGTGAGCTTGCTCAGAACAAAAGAACTGTGCTTCCTACACACATGGGCCATATCTAGTTCAACTCTGCTTAGGAAACTGACAAGAACAATAGCTCCTCTTCCTTCCAATACACTGTACTTGCAGGGAACAGACGCGAGTGCTCTTTGCACTGTGTATGGCAATTGGAGCACAATAGTGACTTGTCTTACCAGAAAACAACTCTTGCTCGTAGGACAAAAAATTGCATGTGACTCAACTCCATTTAGGACTAGGAAACAAACGCTAGCTCTGCATGCAAGAAACACACTCTGCTTTTGAGAAAAGAGCACTCTTCTACTCTACTGTGTTTCCTATAGAGCCAGAAGATTGAACTTGCTCAGAACATTAGAACTGTGCTTCCTACACACACGGCCATATCTAGTTCAATTCTGCTTAGGAACCTGACAAGAACAGTAGATCCTCTTCTGTACAACACACTGTACTTTCTGGGAACAAACGCCAGTGCTATTTGTCCTATGTATGGCAATGGCAGTGCAATAGTGACTCTTCTTACCATAAAACAACTCTTGCTCGTAGGACTAGAAACTGCATGTGATTCAACTCCATTTAGTACTGGGAAACAAACGCTAGCTAGCCTTACAAGAAACACACTCTGCTTTAGGGAAAAGAGCACTCTTCTACTCTATTGTGTTTCCTATAGGGCCAGAACAGTGAGCTTTCTCAGAACAAAAGAACTGTGCTTCCTACACACGGGCCATAACTAGTTCAACTCTGCTTAGGAAACTGACAAGAACAGTAGCTCCTCTTCAGTCCGATACACTGTACTAGCTGGGAACAGACGGGAGGGCTATTTGCACTGTGTATGGCAATGGGAGCGCAATAGTGACTTTCCTTACCAGAAAACAACTCTTGCTCGTAGGACCAGAAACTGCATGTGATTCAACTCCATTTAGGACTGGGAAACAAACGCTAGGTTGCCTTACAAGAAACACACTGCTTTAGAGAAAAGAGCAATCTTCTACTCTACTGTGTTTCATATGGGGTGAGAACAGTGAGCTTGCTCAGAACAAAAGAACTGTGCTTCCTACACACACGGACCATATGTAGTTCAACTCTGCTTAGGAAACTGAAAAGAACAGTAGCTCCTCTTCAGTCCAATACACTGTACTTGCTGGGAACAGACGCGAGTGCTATTTACACTGTGTATGGCAATTAGAGCGCAATAGTGACTTTCCTTACCAGAAAACAACTCTTGCTCGTAGGAGCACAAACTGCATGTGATTCAACGCCATTTAGGACTGGGAAACAAATGCTAGCTCGCCTTACAAGAAACACACTCTGCTTTAGAAAAAGAGCACTCTTCTACTCTACTGTGTTTCCTAGAGGGCCAGAACAGTGAGCTTGCTCAGAACAAAAGAACTGTGCTTCCCACACACGGGCCATATGTAGTTCAACTCTGCTTAGGAATCTGACAAGAACAGTAGATCCTCTTCAGTCCAATACACTGTACTTGCTGCGAACAGACGTCAGTGCTATTTGCACTGTGTATGGCAATTGGAGCACAATAGTGACTCGTCTTACCAGAAAACAACTCTTGCTCATAGAACAAAAAACTGCATGTGACTCAACTCCATTTAGGACTGGGAAACAAACTCTAGCTCGCTTTACAAGAAACACACTCTGCTTTTGAGAAAAGAGCACTCTTCTACTCTACTGTGCTTCCTACAAGGCCAGAACAGTGAGCGTGCTCAGAAAAAAAGAACTGTGCTTCCTAAACACATGGGCCATATATAGTTCAACTCTTCTTAGGAAAATGACAAGAACAGTAGCTCCTCTTCAGTCCAATACACTGTACTTGCTGGGAACAGACGGGAGGGCTATTTGCACTGTGTATGGCAATTGAGCGCAATAGTGACTTTCCTTACCAGCAAACAACACTTGCTCGTAGGACCAAAAACTGCATGTGATTCCACTCCATTTAGGATTGGGAAACAAAAGCTAGCTCGTCTTAAAAGAAACACACTCTACGTTTGAGAAAAAAGCACTCTTCTACTCTACTGTGTTTTCTATGGGGTCCGAACAGTGAGCTTGCTCAGAACAAAAAAAACTGTGCTTCCTACACACACGGCCATATCTAGTTCAACTCTGCTTAGGAACCTGACAAGAACAGTAGCTCCTCTTCAGTCCAATACACTTTACTTGCGGGGAACAGACGCGAGTGCTATTTGCACTGTGTATGGCAATGGGAGCGCAATAGTGACTTTCCTTACCCGAAAACAACTCTTGTTCTTAGGACCTGAAACTGCATGTGATTCAACTCCATTTAGGACTAGGAAACAAACGCTAGCTTGCCTTACAAGAAACACACTCTGCTTTTGAGAAAAGAGCACTCTTCTACTCTACTGTGTTTCCTAGAGGGCCAGAACAGTGAGCTTGCTCAGAACAAAAGAACTGTGCTTCCTACACATGGGCCATATCTAGTTCAACTCTGCTTAGGAAACTGACAAGAACAGTAGCTCCTCTTCAGTCCGATACACTGTACTTTCTAGGAACAGACGCGAGTGCTATTTGCACTGTGTATGGCAATGGGAGCACAATAGTGACTTTCCTTACCAGAAAACAACTCTTGCTAGTAGTACCAGAAACTGCATGTGATTCAACTCCATTTAGGACTGGGAAACAAATGCTAGCTCGCCTTACATGAAACACACTCTGCTTTTGAGAAAAGAGCACTCTTCTACTCTACTGTGTTTCCTATAGGGCCAGAACAGTGAACTTGCTCAGAACAAAAGAACTGTGCTTCCTACACACAGGGGCCATATCTAGTTCAACTCTGCTTAGGAAACTGACAAGAACAGTAGCTCCTCTTCAGTCCAATACTCTGTACATGCATGGAACAGATGCCAGTGCAATTTGCACTGTTTCTGGCAATGGGAGCGCAATAGTGACTCTTCTTACCAGAAAAATCTCTTGCTCATAGGACCAGAAACTGCACGGGATTCAATTCCATTTCTGACTGGGAAACAAACACTAGCTCGCCTTTCAATAAACACACTCTGCTTTTGAGAAAAGAGCACCCTTCTACTCTACTGTGTTTCCAATGGGGTCCAAACAGTGAGCTTGCTCAGAACAAAAGAACTGTGCTTTCTACACACATGGCCATATCTAGTTCAATTCTGCATAGGAACCTGACACGAACAGTAGATCCTCTTCAGTCCAATACACTGTACTTCCTGGGATCAGATGCCAGTGCTATTTGCCCTGTGTATGACAATGGGAGCGCAATAGTGACTCTTCTTACCAGAAAACAACTCTTGCTCGTAGGACCAGAAACTGCATGGGATTCAACTCCATTTAGGACTGGGAAACAAACGCTAACTCGCCTTACAAGAAACACACTCTGCTTTTGAGAAAAGAGCAATCTTCTACTCTACTGTGTTTCCTATAAGGCCAGAACAGTGAACTTGCTCAGAACAAAAGAACTGTGCTTCCTACACACGGGCCATAACTAGTTCAACTCTGCTTAGGAAACTGACAAGAACAGTAGCTCCTCTTCAGTCCGATACACTGTACTTGCTGGGAACAGACGCGAGTGCTATTTGCACTGTGTATGGCATTGGAGCACAATAGTGACTTGTCTTACCAGAAAATAACTCTTGCTCGTTGGACACAAAACTGCATATGACTCAACTCCATTTAGGACTGGGAAACAAACGCTAGCTCGACTTCCAAAAAACACACTCTGCTTTTGAGAAAAGATCACTCTTCTACTCTACTGTGTTTCCTATGTGTTCCGAACAATGAGCTTGCTCAGAACAAAAAAACTGTGCTTCCTACACACACGGCCATATCTACTTCAAGTCTGCTTAGGAACCTGACAAGAACAGTAGATCCTCTTCAGTCCAATACACTGTACTTGCTGGGAACAGACGCCAGTGCTAAATGTCTTCTGTATGTCAATGGCAGCGCAATAGTGACTCTTCTTACCAGAAAACAACTCTTGCTCGTAGGACTAGAAACTGCATGTGATTCAACTCCATTTAGGACTGGGAAACAAAAGCTAGCTCACCTTACAAGAAACATACTCTTCTTTAGAGAAAAGAGCACTCTTCTACTCTACTGTGTTTCCTATAGGGCCAGAACAGTGAGCTTGCTCAGAACAAAAGAACTGTGCTTCCTACACACGGGCCATATCTAGTTCAACTCTGCTTAGGAAACTGACAAGAACAGTAGCTCCTCTTCAATCCGATACACTGTAATTGCTGGGAACAGACGCGAGAGCTATTTGTACTGTGTATGGCAAGGGGAGCGCAATAGTGCATTTCCTTACCAGAAAACAACTCTTGCTCTTAGAACCAGAAACTGCATGTGATTCAACTCCATTTAGGACTGGGAAACAAAAGCTAGATCACCTTACAAGAAACACACTCTGCTTTAGAGAAAAGAGCACTCTTCTACTCTACTGTGTTTCCTATAGGGCCAGAACAGTGAGCTTGCTCAGAACAAAGGAACTGTGCTTCCTACACACGGGCCATATCTAGTTCAACTCTGCTTAGGAAACTGACAAGAACAGTAGCTCCTCTTCAGTCTGATACACTGTACTTGCTGGGAACAGACGCGAGTGCTATTTGCACTGTGTATGTCAATGGGAGCGCAATAGTGACTTTCCTTACCAGAAAACAACTCTTGCTCGTAAGACCAGAAACTGCATGAGATTCAACTCCATTTAGGACTGGGAAACAAATGCTAGCTCGCCTTACATGAAACACACTCTGCTTTAGAGAAAAGAGCACTCTTCTACTCTACTGTGTTTCCTATAGGGCCAGAATAGTGAGCTTGCTCAGAACAAAATGACTGTGCGTCCTACACACAGGGCCATATCTCGTTCAACTCTGCTTAGGAAACTGACAAGAACAGTAGCACCTCTTCAGTCCGATACACTGTACTTGCTGGGAACAGACGCGAGTGCTATTTGCACTGTGTATGGCAATGGGAGCGCAATAGTGACTTTCCTTACCAGAAAACAACTCTTGCTCGTAAGACCAGAAACTGCATGTGATTCAACTCCATTTAGGACTGGGAAACAAATGCTAGCTCGCCTTACATGAAACACACTCTGCTTTTGAGAAAAGAGCACTCTTCTACTCTACTGTGTTTCCTAAGGGGTCCGAACAGTGAGCTTGCTCAGAACAAAAGAACTGTGCTTCCTACACACATGGGCCATATCTAGTTCAACTCTGCTTAGGAAACTGACAAGAACAATAGCTCCTCTTCCTTCCAATACACTGTACTTGCAGGGAACAGACGCGAGTGCTCTTTGCACTGTGTATGGCAATTGGAGCACAATAGTGACTTGTCTTACCAGAAAACAACTCTTGCTCGTAGGACAAAAAATTGCATGTGACTCAACTCCATTTAGGACTAGGAAACAAACGCTAGCTCTGCATGCAAGAAACACACTCTGCTTTTGAGAAAAGAGCACTCTTCTACTCTACTGTGTTTCCTATAGAGCCAGAAGATTGAACTTGCTCAGAACATTAGAACTGTGCTTCCTACACACACGGCCATATCTAGTTCAATTCTGCTTAGGAACCTGACAAGAACAGTAGATCCTCTTCTGTACAACACACTGTACTTTCTGGGAACAAACGCCAGTGCTATTTGTCCTATGTATGGCAATGGCAGTGCAATAGTGACTCTTCTTACCATAAAACAACTCTTGCTCGTAGGACTAGAAACTGCATGTGATTCAACTCCATTTAGTACTGGGAAACAAACGCTAGCTAGCCTTACAAGAAACACACTCTGCTTTAGGGAAAAGAGCACTCTTCTACTCTATTGTGTTTCCTATAGGGCCAGAACAGTGAGCTTTCTCAGAACAAAAGAACTGTGCTTCCTACACACGGGCCATAACTAGTTCAACTCTGCTTAGGAAACTGACAAGAACAGTAGCTCCTCTTCAGTCCGATACACTGTACTAGCTGGGAACAGACGGGAGGGCTATTTGCACTGTGTATGGCAATGGGAGCGCAATAGTGACTTTCCTTACCAGAAAACAACTCTTGCTCGTAGGACCAGAAACTGCATGTGATTCAACTCCATTTAGGACTGGGAAACAAACGCTAGGTTGCCTTACAAGAAACACACTGCTTTAGAGAAAAGAGCAATCTTCTACTCTACTGTGTTTCATATGGGGTGAGAACAGTGAGCTTGCTCAGAACAAAAGAACTGTGCTTCCTACACACACGGACCATATGTAGTTCAACTCTGCTTAGGAAACTGAAAAGAACAGTAGCTCCTCTTCAGTCCAATACACTGTACTTGCTGGGAACAGACGCGAGTGCTATTTACACTGTGTATGGCAATTAGAGCGCAATAGTGACTTTCCTTACCAGAAAACAACTCTTGCTCGTAGGAGCACAAACTGCATGTGATTCAACGCCATTTAGGACTGGGAAACAAATGCTAGCTCGCCTTACAAGAAACACACTCTGCTTTAGAAAAAGAGCACTCTTCTACTCTACTGTGTTTCCTAGAGGGCCAGAACAGTGAGCTTGCTCAGAACAAAAGAACTGTGCTTCCCACACACGGGCCATATGTAGTTCAACTCTGCTTAGGAATCTGACAAGAACAGTAGATCCTCTTCAGTCCAATACACTGTACTTGCTGCGAACAGACGTCAGTGCTATTTGCACTGTGTATGGCAATTGGAGCACAATAGTGACTCGTCTTACCAGAAAACAACTCTTGCTCATAGAACAAAAAACTGCATGTGACTCAACTCCATTTAGGACTGGGAAACAAACTCTAGCTCGCTTTACAAGAAACACACTCTGCTTTTGAGAAAAGAGCACTCTTCTACTCTACTGTGCTTCCTACAAGGCCAGAACAGTGAGCGTGCTCAGAAAAAAAGAACTGTGCTTCCTAAACACATGGGCCATATATAGTTCAACTCTTCTTAGGAAAATGACAAGAACAGTAGCTCCTCTTCAGTCCAATACACTGTACTTGCTGGGAACAGACGGGAGGGCTATTTGCACTGTGTATGGCAATTGAGCGCAATAGTGACTTTCCTTACCAGCAAACAACACTTGCTCGTAGGACCAAAAACTGCATGTGATTCCACTCCATTTAGGATTGGGAAACAAAAGCTAGCTCGTCTTAAAAGAAACACACTCTACGTTTGAGAAAAAAGCACTCTTCTACTCTACTGTGTTTTCTATGGGGTCCGAACAGTGAGCTTGCTCAGAACAAAAAAAACTGTGCTTCCTACACACACGGCCATATCTAGTTCAAGTCTGCTTAGGAACCTGACAAGAAGAGTAGATCCTCTTCAGTCCATTACGCTGTACTTGCTGGGAACAGACGCCAGTGCTATTTGTCCTGTGTATGGCAATGGCAGAGCAATAATGACTCTTCTTACCATAAAACAACTCTTGCTCATAGTACTAGAAACTGCATGTGATTCAACTCCATTTAGGACTGGGAAACAAACGCTTGCTCGCCTTACAAGAAACACACTCTGCTTTAGAGAAAAGAGCACTCTTCTACTCTACTGTATTTCCTATAGAGCTAGAACAGTGACCTTGCTCAGAACAAAAGAACTGTGCTTCCTACACAGGGCCATAACAAGTTCAACTCTGCTTAGGAAAGTGACAAGAACATTAGCTCCTCTTCCGTCCAATACACTGTACTTGCTGGGAACAGACGCGATGCTATTTCCACTGTGTATGGCAATGGGAGCGCAATAGTGACTTTCCTTACCAGAAAACAACTCTTGCTCGTAGGACCAGAAACTGCATGTGATTTCACTCCATTTAGGACTGGGAAACAAAAGCTAGCTCGCCTTACAAGAAACACACTCTGCTTTAGAGAAAAGAGCACTCTTCTACTCTACTGTGTTTCCTATGGGGTCCAAACAGTGAGCTTGCTCAGAACAAAAGAACTGTGCTTGCTACACACACGGACCATATCTAGTTCAACTCTGCTTAGGAAACTGACAAGAACAGTAGCTCCTATTCAGTCCAATACACTGTACTTGCTGGGAAAAGACGCGAGTGCTATTTGCCTTGTGTAGTGCAATGGGAGCGCAATAGTGACATTCCTTACCAGAAAACAACTCTTGTTCGAAGGACCAGAAACTGCATGTGATTCAACTCCATTTAGGACTAGGAAACAAACGCTAGCTCGCCTTACAAAAACACACTCTGCTTTTGAGAAAAGAGCACTCTTCTACTCTACTGTGTTGCCTATGGTGTCCGAACAGTGAGCTTGCTCAGAACAAAAGAACTGTGCTTCCTACACACACGGCCATATCTAGTTCAATTCTGCTTAGGAACCTGACAAGAACAGTAGATCCTCTTCAATCCAATACACTGTACTTGCTGGGAACAGACGCCAGTGCTATTTGTCCTGTGTATGGCAATGGCAGCGCAATAGTGACTCTTCTTACCATAAAACATCTCTTGCTCATTGGACCAGAAACTGCATGTGATTCAACTCCATTTTGGACTGGGAAACAAATGCTAACTCGCCTTACAAGAAACACACTCTGCTTTAGAGAAAAGAGCACTCTTCTACTCTACTGTGTTTCCTATGTGTTCCGAACAGTGATTTTGCTCAGAACACAAAAACTGTGCTTCCTACACACACGGGCCATATCTAGTTCAATTCTACTTAGGAAACTGACAAGAACAGTAGAACCTCTTCAGTCCAATACACTGTACATGCTGGGAGCAGACGCCAGTGCTATTTGCCCTGTGTATGACAATGGGAGCGCAATAGTGACTCTTCTTACCAGAAAACAACTCTTGCTCGTAGGACCAGAAACTGCATGGGATTCAACTCGATTTAGGACTGGGAAAGAAACGCTAGCTCGCCTTCCAAGAAACACCCTCTGCTTTTGAGAAAAGAGCACTCTTCTACTCTACTGTGTTTCCTATAGGGCCAGAACAGTGAACTTGCTCAGAACAAAAGAACTGTGCTTCCTACACACAGGGGACATATCTAGTTCAACTCTGCTTAGGAATCTGACAAGAACAGGAGCTCCTATTCAGTCCAATATGCTGTACATGCAGGGAACAGACGCCAGTGCTATTTGCACTGTGTATTGCAATGGGAGCGCAATATTGACTCTTCTTACCAGAAAAAAACTCTTGCTCATAGGACCAGAAACTGCACGGGATTCAATTCCATTTCTGACTGGGAAACAAACACTAGCTCGCCTTTCAAGAAACGCACTCTGCTTTTGAGAAAAGAGCACTCTTCTACTCTACAGTGTTTCCTATGGGGTCTGAACAGTGAGCTTGCTAAGAGCAAATGAACTGTGCTTCCTACACACACGGGCCATATCTAGTTATACTCTGCTTAGGAAACTGACAAGAACAGTAGCTGCCCTTCAGTCCAATACACCGTACTTGCTGGGAACAGACGCCAGTGCTATTTGCACTGTGTATGACAATGGGAGCGCAATAGTGACTCTTCTTACCAGAAAAAAACTCTTGCTCGTAGGACCAGAAACGGCATGGGATTCAACTCCATTTTTGACTGGGAAGCAAATACTAGCTTGCCTTTCAAGAAACACAATTTAATTTTGAGAAAAGAGCACTCACCCACTCTACTGTGTTTCCTATGGTGTCCGCACAGTGTGCTTTCTCAGAACAAAAGAACTGTGCTTCCTACACACACGAGCCATATCTAGTTCAACTCCTTTTAGGAAAATGACAAGAAGAGTAGCTCCTTTTCAGTCCAATACACTGTACTTGCTGGGAACAGACGCGAGTGCTATTTGTACTATGTATGGCAATGGGAGCGCAATAGTGACTTTCCTTACCAGAAAAAAACTCTTGCTCATAGGACCAGAAATTGGATGTGATTCAACTCCATTTAGGACTGGGAAACAAACGCTAGCTCGCCTTACAAGAAACACACTCTGCTTTTGAGAAAAGAGCACTCTTCTACTCTACTGTGTTTCCTATAGGGCCAGAACAGTGAGCTTGAACAGAACAAGAGAACTGTGCTTCCTACACACACGGCCATATCTAGTTCAATTTTGCTTAGAAAACTGAAAAGAACAGCAGATCCTCTTCAGTCCAATACACTGTACATGCTGGGAACAGATGCCAGTGCTATTTGCCCTGTGTATGACAATGGGAGCGCAATAGTGACTCTTCTTACCAGGAAACAACTCTTGCTCGTAGTACTAGAAACTGCATGGGACTCAACTCCATTTCTGACTGGGAAACAAACACTAGCTCAACTTTCAAGAAAAACAATCAAATTTTGAGAAGAGAGCACTCATCTACTCTACTGTGTTTCCTATGATGTCCGCATAGTGTGCTTTCTCAGAACAAAAGAACTGTGCTTCCTACACACATGGGATATATCTGGTTCAACTCCTCTTATGAAAATGACAAGAACAGTAGCTCCTCTTCAGTCCAATACACTGTATTTGCTGGGAACAGACGCGAGTGCTATTTGCACTATGTATGGGAATGGGAGCGCAATAGTGACTTTCCTTACAAGAAAACAACTCTTGCTCACAGGACCAGAAACTGGATGTGATTCAACTCCATTTAGGACTGGGAAAAAAACGCTAGCTCGCCTTACAAGAAACACACTCTGCTTTTGAGAAAAGAGCACTCTTCTACTCTACTGTGTTTCCTATGGGGTCTGAACAGTGAGCTTGCTCAGAACAAAAGAACTGTGCTTACTAAACACACGGGCCATATCTGGATCAACTCTGCTTAGGAAACTGACAAGAACAGTAGCTCCTCTTCAGTCCAATACACTGTACTTGCTGGGAACAGAAGCAAGTGCTATTTGAACTGTGTATGTCAATGAGATCGCAATAGTGACTTTTCCTACCAGAAAACATCTCTTGCTTGTAGGACCAGAAACTGCATGTGATTCAACTCCATTTAGGTCTGGGAAACAAACGCTAGCTCGCCTTACAAGAAACACACTCTGCTTTAGAGAAAAGATCACTCTTCTACTCTACTGTGTTTCCTATGGGGTCCGAACAGTGAGCATGCTCAGAACAAAAGAACTGTGCTTCCTACATACACGGCCATATCTAGTTCATTTCTGCTTAGGAACCTGAGAAGAACAGTAGATTCTCCTCAGTCCAATACACTGTACATGCTGGGAACAGACGCCAGTGCTATTTGCCCTGTGTATGACAATGGGTGCGCAATAGTGACTTTCCTTACCCGAAAACAACTCTCTCGTAGGATCAGAAACTGCATGTGATTCAACTCCATTTAGGACTGGGAAAAAAAAACGCTAGCTCTCCATGCAAGAAACACACTCTGCTTTTGAGAAAAGAGCACTCATCTACTCTACTGGGTTTCCTATGGGGTCCAAACAGTGAGCTTGCTCAGAACAAAAGAACTGTGCTTCCTACACACATGGGCCATATCTAATTCAACTTTGCTTAGGTCACTGACAAGAACAGTAGCTCCTCTTCAGTCTAATACACTGTACTTGCTGGGAAGAGACGCGAGTGCTATTTGTACTCTCTATGGCAATGGGAGCGCAATAGTGACTCTTCTTACCAGAAAACAACTCTTGCTCATAGGACCAGAAACTGCATGAGACACAACTCCATTTAGGACTGGGAAAGAAACGCTAGCTTGCCTTACAAGAAACACACTCTGCTTTTGAGAAAAGAGCACTCTTCTACTCTACTGTGTTTCCTATAGGGCCAGAACAGTGAACTTGCTCAGAACAAAAGAACTGTGCTTCCTACACACAGGGGCCATATCTAGTTCAACTCTGCTTAGGAAACTGACAAGAACAGTAGCTCCTCTTCAGTCCAATACTCTGTACATGCATGGAACAGATGCCAGTGCAATTTGCACTGTTTCTGGCAATGGGAGCGCAATAGTGACTCTTCTTACCAGAAAAATCTCTTGCTCGTAGGACCAGAAACTGCACGGGATTCAATTCCATTTCTGACTGGGAAACAAACACTAGCTCGCCTTTCAATAAACACACTCTGCTTTTGAGAAAAGAGCACCCTTCTACTCTACTGTGTTTCCAATGGGGTCCAAACAGTGAGCTTGCTCAGAACAAAAGAACTGTGCTTTCTACACACATGGCCATATCTAGTTCAATTCTGCATAGGAACCTGACACGAACAGTAGATCCTCTTCAGTCCAATACACTGTACTTCCTGGGATCAGATGCCAGTGCTATTTGCCCTGTGTATGACAATGGGAGCGCAATAGTGACTCTTCTTACCAGAAAACAACTCTTGCTCGTAGGACCAGAAACTGCATGGGATTCAACTCCATTTAGGACTGGGAAACAAACGCTAACTCGCCTTACAAGAAACACACTCTGCTTTTGAGAAAAGAGCAATCTTCTACTCTATTGTGTTTCCTATAAGGCCAGAACAGTGAACTTGCTCAGAACAAAAGAACTGTGCTTCCTACACACGGGCCATAACTAGTTCAACTCTGCTTAGGAAACTGACAAGAACAGTAGCTGCTTTTCAGTCCAATACACTGTACTTGCTGGGAACAGACGCGAGTGCTATTTGCACTGTGTATGGCAATGGGAGCACAATAGTGACTCTTCTTACCAGAAAACAACTCTTGCTCGTAGTACCAGAAACTGCATGGGACTCAACTCCATTTCTGACTGGGAAACAAACACTAGCTCGAGTTTCAAGAAAAACAATCAAATTTTGAGAATAGAGCACTCATCTACTCTACTGTGTTTCCTATGATGTCCGCATAGTGTGCTTTCTCAGAACAAAAGAACTGTGCTTCCTACACACATGGGATATATCTGGTTCAACTCCTCTTATGAAAATGACAAGAACAGTAGCTCCTCTTCAGTCCAATATACTGTATTTGCTGGGAACAGACGCGAGTGCTATTTGCACTATGTATGCGAATGGGAGCGCAATAGTGACTTTCCTTACCAGAAAACAACTCTTGCTCTAGGACCAGAAACTGGATGTGATTCAACTCCATTTAGGACTGGGAAACAATTGCTAGCTCGCCTTACAAGGAACACACTCTGCTTTTGAGAAAAGGGCACTCTTCTACTCTATTGTGTTTCCTACGGGGTCCGAACTGTGAGCTTGCTCAGAACAAAAGATCTGTGCTTCCTACACATATGGGCCATATCTCGTTCAAGTCTGCTTAGGAACCTGACAAGAACAGTAGATCCTCTTCAGTCCAATACACTGTACTTGCTGGGAACAGACGCAAGTGCTATTTGCCCTGTGTATGACAATGGGTGCGCAATATTGACTCTTCTTACCAGAAAACAACTCTTGCTCGTAGGACCAGAAACTGCATGTGATTCAACTCCATTTAGGACTGGGAAAAAAACGCTAGCTCGCCTTACAAGAAACACACTCTGCTTTTGTGAAAAGAGCACTCTTCTACTCTACTGTGTTTCCTATGGTGTCCGAACAGTGAGCTTGCTCAGAACAAAAGAACTGTGCTTACTACACACACGGGCCATATCTGGATCAACTCTGCTTAGGAAACTGACAAGAACAATAGCTCCTCTTCAGTCCAATACACTGTACTTGCTGGGAACAGAAGCAAGTGCTATTTGAACTGTATATGTCAATGAGATCGCAATAGTGACTTTCCCTACCAGAAAAAATCTCTTGCTTGTAGGACCAGAAACTGCATGTGATTCAACTCCATTTAGGTCTGGGAAACAAACGCTAGCTCGCCTTACAAGAAACACACTCTGCTTTAGAGAAAAGATCACTCTTCTACTCTACTGTGTTTCCTATGGGGTCCGAACAGTGAGCTTGCTCAGAACAAAAGAACTGTGCTTCCTACATACACGGCCATATCTAGTTCATTTCTGCTTAGGAACCTGAGAAGAACAGGAGATTCTCTTCAGTCCAATACACTGTACATGCTGGGAACCGACGCCAGTGCTATTTGCCCTGTGTATGACAATGGGAGCGCAATAGTGACTTTCCTTACCAGAAAACAACTCTCTCGTAGGATCAGAAACTGCATGTGATTCAACTCCATTTAGGACTGGGAAAAAAAAACGCTAGCTCTCCATGCAAGAAACACACTCTGCTTTTGAGAAAAGAGCACTCATCTACTCTACTGGGTTTCCTATGGGGTCCAAACAGTGAGCTTGCTCAGAACAAAAGAACTGTGCTTCCTACACACATGGGCCATATCTAATTCAACTTTGCTTAGGTCACTGACAAGAACAGTAGCTCCTCTTCAGTCTAATACACTGTACTTGCTGGGAAGAGACGCGAGTGCTATTTGTACTCTCTATGGCAATGGGAGCGCAATAGTGACTCTTCTTACCAGAAAACAACTCTTGCTCTTAGGACCACAAACTGCATGTGACTCACCTCCATTTAGGACTGGGAAACAAACGCTAGCTCTGCTCACAAGAAACACACTCTGCTTTTGAGAAAAGAGCACTCTTCTACTCTACTGTGTTTCCTCTATGGCCAGAACAATGAGCTTGCTCAGAACAAAAGGACTGTGCTTCCTACACACACGGGCCGTATCTAATTCAATTCTGCTTAGAAAACTGACGGGAATAGCATACGCTCTTCAGTCAAATACACTGCACTTGCTGGGAACAGACACCAGTGCTATTTGCCCTGTGTATGACAAAGGGAGCGCAATAGTGACTCTTCTTACCAGAAAAAAACTCTTGCTCATAGGACCAGAAACTGCATGAGACACACTCCATTTAGGACTGGGAAAGAAACGCTAGCTTGCCTTACAAGAAACACACTCTGCTTTTGAGAAAAGAGCACTCTTCTACTCTACTGTGTTTCCTATAGGGCCAGAACAGTGAACTTGCTCAGAACAAAAGAACTGTGCTTCCTACACACAGGGGCCATATCTAGTTCAACTCTGCTTAGGAAACTGACAAGAACAGTAGCTCCTCTTCAGTCCAATACACTGTACTTTCTGGGAACAGACGCGAGTGCTATTTGCACTGTGTATGGCAATGGGAGCACAATAGTGACTTTCCTTACCAGAAAACAACTCTTGCTAGTAGTACCAGAAACTGCATGTGATTCAACTCCATTTAGGACTGGGAAACAAATGCTAGCTCGCCTTACATGAAACACACTCTGCTTTTGAGAAAAGAGCACTCTTCTACTCTACTGTGTTTCCTATGGGGTCCGAACAGTGAGCTTGCTCAGAACAAAAGAACTATGCTTCCTACACACACGTGCCATATCTAGTTCAACTCTGCTTAGGAAACTGACAAGAACAGTAGCTCCTCTTCAGTCAAATACACTTTACTTGCGGGGAACAGACGCGAGTGCTATTTGCACTGTGTATGGCAATTGGAGCACAATAGTGACTCGTCTTACCAGAAAACAACTCTTGCTCGCAGGACCAAAAACTGCATGTGACTCAACTCCATTTAGGACTAGGAAACAAACGATAGCTCGACTTCCAAGAAACACACTCTGCTTTTGAGAAAAGAGCACTCTTCTACTCTACTGTGCTTCCTATAGTGCCAGAACAGTGAGCTTGCTCAAAAAAAAAGAACTGTGCATCCTACACACACGGGCCATACCTAGTTCAACTCTTCTTAGGAAACTGAGAAGAACAGTAGCTCCTCTTCAGTCCAACACACTGTACTTGCTGGGAACAGACAGGAGGGCTATTTGCACTGTGTATGGCAATGGGTGCGCAATAGTGACTTTCTTTACCAGAAAACAACTCTTGCTCATAGGACCAAAAACTGCATGTGATTCCACTCCATTTAGGACTGGGAAACAAACGGTAGCTCGCCTTACAAGAAACACACTCTGCTTTAGAGAAAAGAGCACTCTTCTATTCCACTGTGTTTCCTATGGGGTCCAAACAGTGAGCTTGCTCAGAACAAAAGAACTGTGCTTCCTACACACACGGACCATATCTAGTTCAACTCTGCTTAGTAAACTGACAAGAACAGTAGCTCCTATTCAGTCCAATACACTGTACTTGCGGGGAAGAGACGCGAGTGCTATTTGCAGTGTGTATGGCAATTGGAGCACAATAGTGACTCGTCTTACCAGAAAACAAATCTTGCTCATAGGACAAAAAAACTGCATGTGACTCAACTCCATTTAGGACTGGGAAACAAACGCTAGCTCGCCTTACAAGAAACACACTCTGCTTTTGAGAAAAGAGCACTCTTCTACTCTACTGTGTTTCCTATGGAGTCCGAACACTGAACTTGCTCAAAACAAAAGAACTGTGCTTCCTACACACACGGCCATATCTAGTTCAATTCTGCTTAGGAACCTGACAAGAACAGTAGATCCTCTTCAGTCCAATACACTGTACTTGCTGGGAACAGACGCCAGTGCTATTTGTCCTGTGTATGGCAATGGCAGCGCAAAAGTGACTCTTCTTACCATAAAACAACTCTTGCTCGTAGGACTAGAAACTGCATGTGATTCAACTCCATTTAGGACCGGAAAACAAACGCTAGCTCGCCTTACAAGAAACACACTCTGCTTTAGAGAAAAGAGCACTCTTCTACTCTACTGTGTTTCCTATAGGGCCAGAACAGTGAGCTTGCTCAGAACAAAAGAACTGTGCTTTCTACACACACGGCCATATTTAGTTCAATTCTGCTTGGGAAACTGAGAAGAACAGTAGCTCCTCTTCAGTCCAAAACACTGTACCTGCTGGGAACAGGTGGGAGGTCCATTTGCACTGTGTATGGCAATGGGAGCGCAATGTGACTTTCCTTACCAGAAAAGAACTCTTGTTCGTAGAACCTGAAACTGCATGTGATTCAACTCCATTTAGGACTAGGAAACAAAGGCTAGCTCGCCTTACAAGAAACACACTCTGCTTTAGAGAAAAGAGCACTCTTCTACTCTACTGTGTTTCCTATAGGGCCAGAACAGTGAGCTTGCTCAGAACATAAGAACTGTGCTTCCTACACACGGGCCATATCTACTTCAACTCTGCTTAGGAAACTGACAAGAACAGTAGCTCCTCTTCAGTCCGATACACTGTACTTGCTGGGAACAGACGCGAGTGCTATTAGCACTGTGTATGGCAATGGGAGCACAATAGTGACTTTCCTTACCAGAAAACAACTCTTGCTCAGAGGACCAGAAACTGCATGTGATTCAACTCCATTAAGGACTGGGAAACAAACGCTAGCTCGCCTTACAAGAAACACACTCTGCTTTTGAGAAAAGATCACTCTTCTACTCTACTGTGTTTTCTATAGGGCCAGAACAGTGAGCTTGCTCAGAACAAAAGAACTGTGCTTCCTACACACACGGCCATATCTAGTTCAAGTCTGCTTAGGAACCTGACAGGAACAGTAGATCCTCTTCAGTCCAATACACTGTACTTGCTGGGAACAGACGCCAGTGCTATTTGTCCTGTGTATGGCAATGGCAGCACAATAGTGACTCTTCTTACCAGAAAACAACTCTTGCTCGTGGACCAGAAACTGCATGTGATTCAACTCCATTTAAGACTGGGAAACAAACTCTAGCTCGCTTTACAAGAAACACACTCTGCTTTTGAGAAAAGAGCACTCTTCTACTCTACTGTGTTTCCCATAGGGCCAGAACAGTGAGCTTGCTCAGAAAAAAAGAACTGTGCTTCCTACACACACGAGCCATATCTAGTTCAACTCTGCTTAGGAATCTGAGAAGAACAGTAGCGCCTCTTCAGTCCAATACACTGTACTTGCTGGGAACAGATGGGAGGGCTCTTTGCACTGTGTATGGCAATGGGAGCTCAATAGTGACTTTCCTTACCAGAAAACAACTCTTGCTCGTAGGAACACAAACTGCATGTGATTCCACTCCATTTAGGAATGGGAAACAAACGCTAGCTCGCCTTAAAAGAAACATACTCTGCTTTTGAGAAAAAAGCACTCTTCTACTCTACTGTGTTTCCTATGGGGTCCGAACAGTGAGCTTGCTCAGAAAAAAAAAAAAAAAACTGTGTTTTCTACACACGGCCATATCTACTTCAAGTCTGCTTAGGTACCTGACAAGAATAGTAGATCCTCTTCAGCCCAATACACTGTACTTGCTGCGAACAGATGCCAGTGCTATTTGTCCTGTGTATGGCAATGGCAGTGCAATAGTGACTCTTCTTACCATAAAACAACTCTTGCTCATAGTACCAGAAACTGCATGGGATTCAACTCCATTTATGACTGCGAAACAAACGCTAGCACGCCTTACAAGAAATACACTCTGCTTTAGAGAAAAGAGCACTCTTCTACTCTACTGTGTTTCCTATGGGGTCCAAACAGTGAGCTTGCAAAGAACAAAAGAACTGTGCTTCCTACAAACACGGATCATATCTAGTTCAACTCTGCTTAGGAAACTGACAAGAACAGTAGCACCTATCCAGTACAATACACTGTACTTGCTGGGAAACAGACGCGAGTGCTATTTGCACTGTGTATGGCAATGGGAGCGCAATGTGACTTTCCTTACCAGAAAAGAACTCTTGATCGTAGGACCTGAAACTGCATGTGATTCAACTCCATTTAGGACTAGGAAACAAACGCTAGCTCGCCTTACAAGAAACACACTCCGCTTTTGAGAAAGAGCACTCTTCTACTCTACTGTGTTTCCTATAGGGCCAGAACAGTGACTTGCTCAGAACATAAGAACTCTGCTTCCTACACACACGGGCCATATCTACTTCAACTCTGCTTAGGAAACTGACAAGAACAGTAGCTCCTTTTCAGTCCCATGCACTGCACTTGCTGGGAACAGACGCGAGTGCTATTTGCACTGTGTATGCAATGGGAGCACAATAGTGACTTTCCTTACCAGAAAACAACTCTTGCTCATAGGACCAGAAACTGCATGTGATTCAACTCAATTTAGGACTTGGAAACAAATGCTAGCTCGCTTTACAAGAAACACACTCTGCTTTTGAGAAAAGAGCACTCTTCTACTCTACTGTGTTTCCTATAGGGTCCGAACAGTGAGCTTGCTCAGAAACAAAAACTGTCCTTCCTACACACACGGGCCATATCTACTTCAACTCTGCTTAGGAAACTGACAAGAACAGTAGCTCCTCTTCAGTCCGATACACTGTACTTGCTGGGAACAGATGCGAGTGCTATTTGCACTGTGTATGGCAATGGGAGCACAATAGTGACTTTCCTTACCAGAAAACAAATCTTGCTCATAGGACCAGAAACTGCATGTGATTCAACTCCATTTAGGACTGGGAAACAAACTCTAGCTCGCCTTACAAGAAACACACTCTGCTTTTGATAAAAGAGCACTCTTCTACTCTACTGTGTTTCCTATGTAGTCAGAACACTGAACTTGCTCAGAACAAAAGAACTGTGCTTCCTACACACACGGCCATATCTAGTTCAAGTCTGCTTAGGAACCTGACAAGAACAGTAGATCCTCTTCAGTCCAATACACTGTACTTGCGGGGAAGAGACGCGAGTGCTTTTTGCACTGTGTATAGCAATTGGAGCACAATAGTGACTCGTCTTACCAGAAAACAAATCTTGCTCATAGGACAAAAAAACTGCATGTGACTCAACTACATAGGACTGGGAAACAAACGCTAGCTCGCCTTACAAGAAACCCACTCTGCTTATGAGAAAAGAGCACGCTTCTACTCTACTGTGTTTCCTATGTAGTCAGAACACTGAACTTGCTCAGAACAAAAGAACTGTGCTTCCTACACACATGGCCATATCTAGTTCAATTCTGCTTAGGAACCTGACAAGAACAGTAGATCCTCTTCAGTCCAATACACTGTACTTGCTGGGAACAGACGCCAGTGCTATTTGTCCTGTGTATGGCAATGGCAGCGCAAAAGTGACTCTTCTTACCATAAAACAACTCTTGCTCATAGGACTAGAAACTGCATGTGATTCAACTCCATTTAGGACCGGAAAACAAATGCTAGCTCGCCTTACAAGAAACACACTCTGCTTTAGAGAAAAGAGCACTCTTCTACTCTACTGTGTTTCCTATAGGGCCAGAACCGTGAGCTTGCTCAGAACATAAGAACTGTGCTTCCTACACACTGGCCATATCTACTTCAACTCTGCTTAGGAAACTGACAAGAACAGTAGCTCCTCTTCAGTGCAATACACTGTACTTGCTGGGAACAGACGCGAGTGTTATTTGCACTGTGTATGGCAATGGGAGCACAATAGTGACTTTCCTTACCAGAAAACAACTCTTGCTCATAGGACCAGAAACTGCATGTGATTCAACTCCATTTACGACTGGGAAACAAACGCTAGCTCGCCTTAAAAGAAACACACTCTGCTTTTGATAAAAGAGCACTCTTCTACTCTACTGTGTTTCCTATAGGGTCTGAACAGTGAGCTTGCTCAGAACAAAAGAACTGTGCTTCCTACACACACGGCCATATCTAGTTCAAGTCTGCTTAGGAACCTGACAAGAACAGTAGATCCTCTTCAGTCCAATATACTGTACTTGCTGGGAACAGACGCCAGTGCTATTTGCACTGTGTATGGCAATGGGAGCACAATAGTGACATTCCTTACCAGAAAACAACTCTTGCTCGTAGGACCAGAAACTGCATGTGATTCATCTCCATTTAGGACTGGGAAACAAATGCTAGCTCGCCTTACATGAAACACACTCTTCTTTTGAGAAAAGAGCACTCTTCTACTCTACTGTGTTTCCTATGTGTTCCGAACAGTGAGCTTGCTCAGAACAAAAAAAATGTGCTTCCTACACACACGGCCATATCTAGTTCAAGTCTGCTTAGGAAACTGACAAGAACAGTGGCTCCTATTCAGTCTGATACACTGTACTTGCTGGGAACAGACGCGAGTGCTATTTGCACTGTATATGGCATTTGGAACGCAACAGTGACTCTTCTTACCAGAAAACAACTCTTGCTCGTAGGACAAAAAACTGCATGTGACTCAACTCCATTTAGGACTGGGAAACTAATGCGAGCTCGCCTTCCAAAAACACACTCTGCTTTTGAGAAAAGAGCACTCTTCTACTCTAATGTGTTTCCTATGTGTTCTGAACAGTGAGCTTACTCAGAACAAAACAACTGTGCTTCCTACACACACGGCCATATCTAGATCAAGTCTGCTTAGCAAACTGACAAGAACAGTAGCTCCTGTTCAGTCTGATACACTGTACTTGCTGGGAACAGACGTGAGTGCTATTTGCACTGTATATGGCATTTGGAGCGCAACAGTCACTCTTCTTACCAGAAAACAACTCTTGCTTGTAGGACCAAAATCTGCATGTGACTCAACTCCATTTAGGACTGGGAAACAAACGCGAGCTCGCCCTACAAGAAACACACTCTGCTTTTAAGAAAAGTGCACTCTTCTACTCTACTGTGTTTCCTATAGGGCCAGAACAGTGAGCTTGCTCAGAACATAAGAACTGTGCTTCCTACACACACGGGCCATATCTAGTTCAACTTTGCTTAGGAAACTGACAAGAACAGTAGCTACTCTTCAGTCTGATACACTGTACTTGCTGGGAACAGACGCATGTGCTATTTGCACTGTGTATGGCAATGGGAGCGCAATAGTGACATTCCTTACCAGAAAACAACTCTTGCTCATAGGACCAGAAACTGCATGTGATTCCACTCCATTTAGGACTGGGAAACAAACGCTAGCTCGCCTTACAAGAAACACACTCTGCTTCAGAGAAAAGAGCACTCTTCTACTCTACTGTGTTTCCTATGGGGTCCAAACAGTGAGCTTGCTCAGAACAAAAGAACTGTGCTTCCTACACACACGGGCCATATCTATTTCAACTCTGCTTAGGAAACTGACAAGAACAGTAGCTCCTCTTCAGTCCAATACACTGTACTTGCTCAGAACAGACGCGAGTGCTATTTGCACTGTGTATGGCAATTGGAGCACAATAGTGACTCGTCTTACCAGAAAACAACTCTTGCTCGTAGGACAAAAAACTGCATGTGACTCAACTCCATTTAGGACTGGGAAACAAACACTAGCTCGCCTTCCAAGAAACACTCTCTGCTTTTGAGAAAAGAGCACTCTTCTTCTTTACTGTTTACTATGTGTTCCGAACAGTGAGCTTGCTCAGAACAAAAAAACTGTGCTTCCTACAAATATTGCCACATCTAGTTCAAGTCTGCTTAGGAACCTGAGAAGAACAGTAGATCCTCTTCAGTCCGATACACTGTACTTGCTGGGAACAGACGGGAGGGCTATTTGTACTGTGTATGGCAATGGGAGCACAATAGTGACTTTCCTTACCAGAAAACAACTCTTGTTCGTAGGACCAGAAACTGCATGTGATTTCACTCCATTTAGGACTGGGAAACAAACACTAGCTCGCCTTACAAGAAACACACTCTGCTTTTGAGAAAAGAGCACTCTTCTACTCTACTGTGTTTCCTATGGGGTCCAAACAGTGAGCTTGCTCAGAACAAAAGAACTTTGCTTCCTACACACACTGACCCTATCTAGTTCAACTCTGCTTAGGAAACTGACAAGAACAGTAGCTCCCCTTCAGTCCGATACACTGTATTTGCTAGGAACAGACGCGAGTGCTATTTGCACTGTGTATGGCAATGGGAGCACAATAGTTACTTTCCTTACCAGAAAACAGCTCTTGCTCATAGGAACAGAAACTGCATGGGATTCAACTCCATTTAGGACTGGGAAACAAACGCGAGCTCGCCTTACAAGAAACACACTCTGCTTTTGAGAAAAGAGCACAATTCTACTCTACTGTGTTTCCTACGGGGTCCGAAAAGTGAGCTTGCTCAGAACTAAAGAAATGTGCTTCCTACACACACCGACCATATCTAGTTCAACTCTGCTTAGGAAACTGACAAGATCAGTAGCTCCTCTTCAGTCCAATACACTGTATTTGCTGTAAACAGACGCGAGTGTTATTTGCACTTTGTATGGCAATGGGAGCTCAATAGTTACTTTCCTTACCAGAAAACAACTCTTGCTCGTAGGAACAGAAACTGCATGGGATTCAACTCCATTTAGGACTGGGAAACAAACACTAGGTTGCCTTACAAGAAACACACTCTGCTTTTGAGAAAAGAGCACAATTCTACTCTACTGTGTTTCCTATGGGGTCCGAACAGTGAGCTTGCTCAGAACAAAAGAACTGAGCTTCCTACACACACGGCCATATCTAGTTCAATTTTGCTTAGGAACCTGACAAGAACAGTAGATCCTCTTCAGTCCAATACACTGTACTTGCTGGGAACAAACGCCAGTGCTATTTGTCCTGTGTATGGCAATGGCAGCACAATATTGACTCTTCTTACCAGAAAACAACTCTTGCTCGTAGGACCAGAAACTGCATGTGATTCAACTCCATTTAGGACTGGGAAACAAACGCTAGCTCGCCTTACAAGAAACACACTCTGCTTTAGAGAAAAGAGCACTCTTCTACTCTACTGTTTTTCCTATAGGGCCAGAACAGTGAGCTTGCTCAGAACAAAAGAACTGTGCTTCCTACACACGGGCCATATCTAGTTCAACTCTGCTTAGGAAACTGACAAGAACAGTAGCTCCTCTTCAGTCCGATACACTGTACTTGCTGGGAACAGATGCGAGTGCTATTTGCACTGTGTATGGCAATGGGAGCACAATAGTGACTTTCCTTACCAGAAAACAACTCTTGCTCATAGGACCAGAAACTGCATGTGATTCAACTCCATTTAGGTCTGGGAAACAAATGCTAGCTCGCCTTACATGAAACACACTCTGCTTTTGAGAAAAGAGCACTCTTCTACTCTACTGTGTTTCCTATGGGGTCCGAACAGTGAGCTTGCTCAGAACAAAAGAACTGTGCTTCCTACACACAAGGGCCATATCTAGTTCAACTCTGCTTAGGAAACTGACAAGAACAGTAGCTCCTCTTCAGTCCAATACACTGTACTTGCGGGGAAGAGACGCGAGTGCATTTTGCACTGTGTATAGCAATTGGAGCACAATAGTGACTCGTCTTACCAGAAAACAAATCTTGCTCATAGGACAAAAAAACTGCATGTGACTCAACTCCATAGGACTGGGAAACAAACGCTAGCTCGCCTTACAAGAAACCCACTCTGCTTTTGAGAAAAGAGCACGCTTCTACTCTACTGTGTTTCCTATGTAGTCAGAACACTGAACTTGCTCAGAACAAAAGAACTGTGCTTCCTATACACATGGCCATATCTAGTTCAATTCTGCTTAGGAACCTGACAAGAACAGTAGATTCTCTTCAGTCCAATACACTGTACTTGCTGGGAACAGACGCCAGTGCTATTTGTCCTGTGTATGGCAATGGCAGCGCAAAAGTGACTCTTCTTACCATAAAACAACTCTTGCTCGTAGGACTAGAAACTGCATGTGATTCAACTCCATTTAGGACCAGAAAACAAATGCTAGCTCGCCTTACAAGAAACACACTCTGCTTTAGAGAAAAGAGCACTCTTCTACTCTACTGTGTTTCCTATAGGGCCAGAGAAGTGAGCTTGCTCAGAACAAAAGAACTGTGCTTCCTACACACGGGCCATATCTAGTTCAACTCTGCTTAGGAAACTGACAAGAACAGTAGCTCCTCTTCAGTCCGATACACTGTACTTGCTGGGAACAGATGCGAATGCTATTTGCACTGTGTATGGCAATGGGAGCACAATAGTGACTTTCCTTACCAGAAAACAACTCTTGCTCATAGGACCAGAAACTGCATGTGATTCAACTCCATTTAGGTCTGGGAAACAAATGCTAGCTCGCCTTACATGAAACACACTCTGCTTTTGAGAAAAGAGCACTCTTCTACTCTACTGTGTTTCCTATGGGGTCCGAACAGTGAGCTTGCTCAGAACAAAAGAACTGTGCTTCCTACACACAAGGGCCATATCTAGTTCAACTCTGCTTAGGAAACTGACAAGAACAGTAGCTCCTCTTCAGTCCAATACACTGTACTTGCGGGGAAGAGACGCGAGTGCATTTTGCACTGTGTATAGCAATTGGAGCACAATAGTGACTCGTCTTACCAGAAAACAAATCTTGCTCATAGGACAAAAAAACTGCATGTGACTCAACTCCATAGGACTGGGAAACAAACGCTAGCTCGCCTTACAAGAAACCCACTCTGCTTTTGAGAAAAGAGCACGCTTCTACTCTACTGTGTTTCCTATGTAGTCAGAACACTGAACTTGCTCAGAACAAAAGAACTGTGCTTCCTACACACATGGCCATATCTAGTTCAATTCTGCTTAGGAACCTGACAAGAACAGTAGATCCTCTTCAGTCCAATACACTGTACTTGCTGGGAACAGACGCCAGTGCTATTTGTCCTGTGTATGGCAATGGCAGCGCAAAAGTGACTCTTCTTACCATAAAACAACTCTTGCTCGTAGGACTAGAAACTGCATGTGATTCAACTCCATTTAGGACCAGAAAACAAATGCTAGCTCGCCTTACAAGAAACACACTCTGCTTTAGAGAAAAGAGCACTCTTCTACTCTACTGTGTTTCCTATAGGGCCAGAACAGTGAGCTTGCTCAGTACAAAAGAACTGTGCTTCCTACACACACGGCCATATTTAGTTCAATTCTGCTTAGGAAACTGAGAAGAATAGTAGCTCCTCTTCAGTCCAATACACTGTACCTGCTGGGAACAGGTGGGAGGGCCATTTGCACTGTGTATGGCAATGGGAGCGCAATGTGACTTTCCTTACCAGAAAAGAACTCTTGTTCGTAGGACCTGAAACTGCATGTGATTCAACTCCATTTAGGACTAGGAAACAAACGCTAGCTCGCCTTACAAGAAACACACTCTGCTTTAGGGAAAAGAGCACTCTTCTACTCTACTGTGTTTCCTATAGGGCCAGAACAGTGAGCTTGCTCAGAACATAAGAACTGTGCTTCCTACACACGGGCCATATCTACTTCAACTCTGCTTAGGAAACTGACAAGAACAGTAGCTCCTCTTCAGTCCGATACACTGTACTTGCTGGGAACAGACGAGAGTGCTATTTGCACTGTGTATGGCAATGGGAGCACAATAGTGACTCTCCTTACCAGAAAACAACTTTTGCTCATAGGACCAGAAACTGCATGTTATTCAACTCCATTTAGGATGGGAAACAAACGCTAGCTCGACTTACAAGAACCACACTCTGCTTTTGAAAAAAGAGCACTCTTCTACTCTACTGTGTTTCCCATAGGGCCAGAACAGTGAGCTTGCTCAGAACAAAAGAACTGTGCTTCCTACACACACAAGCCATATCTAGTTCAACTCTGCTGGGGAATCTGAGAAGAACTGTAGCTCCTCTTCAGTCCAATACACTGTACTTGCTGGGAACAGATGGGAGGGCTCTTTGCACTTTGTATGGCAATAGGAGCTCAATAGTGACTTTCCTTACCAGAAAACAACTCTTGCTCGTAGGAACACAAACTGCATGTGATTCCACTCCATTTAGGAATGGGAAACAAACACTAGCTCGCCTTAAAAGAAACACACTCTGCTTTTGAGAAAAAAGCACTCTTCTACTCTACTGTGTTTCCTATGGGGTCCGAACAGTGAGCTTGCTCAGAAAAAAAAAAAACTGTGCTTTCTACACACGGCCATATCTACTTCAAGTCTGCTTAGGTACCTGACAAGAACAGTAGATCCTCTTCAGCCCAATACACTGTACTTGCTGCGAACAGATGCCAGTGCTATTTGTCCTGTGTATGGCAATGGCAGTGCAATAGTGACTCTTCTTACCATAAAAAAACTCTTGCTCATAGTACCAGAAACTGCATGGGATTCAACTCCATTTAGGACTGCGAAACAAACGCTAGCACGCCTTACAAGAAATACACTCTGCTTTAGAGAAAAGAGCACTCTTCTACTCTACTGTGTTTCCTATGGGGTCTAAACAGTGAGCTTGCAAAGAACAAAAGAACTGTGCTTCCTACAAACACGGATCATATCTAGTTCAACTCTGCTTAGGAAACTGACAAGAACAGTAGCACCTATCCAGTACAATACACTGTACTTGCTGGGAACAGACGCGAGTGCTATTTGCACTGTGTATGGCAATGGGAGCGCAATGTGACTTTCCTTACCAGAAAACAACTCTTGCTCGTAGGACCAGAAACTGCATGTGATTCAACTCAATTTAGGACTTGGAAACAAATGCTAGCTCGCTTTACAAGAAACACACTCTGCTTTTGAGAAAAGAGCACTCTTCTACTCTACTGTGTTTCCTATAGGGTCCGAACAGTGAGCTTGCTCAGAAACAAAAACTGTGCTTCCTACACACACGGGCCATATCTAGTTCAACTCTGCTTAGGAAACTGACAAGAACAGTAGCTCCTCCCTCAGTCCCATACACTGTACTTGCTGGGAACAGACGCGAGTGCTATTTGCACTGTGTATGGCAATGGGAGCACAATAGTGACATTCCTTACCAGAAAACAACTCTTGCTCGTAGGACCAGAAACTGCATGTGATTCATCTCCATTTAGGACTGGGAAACAAATGCTAGCTCGCCTTACATGAAACGCACTCTTCTTTTGAGAAAAGAGCACTCTTCTACTCTACTGTGTTTCCTATGGGGTCCGAACAGTGAGCTTGCTCAGAACAAAAGAACTGTTCTTCCTACACACACGGGCCATATCCAGTTCAACTCTGCTTAGGAAACTGACAAGAACAGTAGCTCCTCTTCAGTCCAATACACTCTAGTTGCTGGGAACAGACGCGAGTGCCATTTGCACTGTGTATGGCAACCGGAGCGCAATAGTGACTCTTCTTACCAGAAAACAACTCTTACTCTAAGGACCAGAAACTGCATGTTATTCAACTCCACTTACGAATGGGAAACCAACGCTAGCTCGCCTTACAAGAAACATGCTCTGCTTTGAAAAAAGGTCACACTTCTACTCTACTGTGTTTCCTATAGGGTCCGAACAGTGAGCTTGCTCAGAACAAAAGAACTGTGCTTCCTACACACACGGGCCATATCTAGTTCAACTCTGCTTAGGAAACTGACAAGAACAGTAGATCCTCTTCAGTCCAATACACTGTACTTGCTGGGAACAGACGACAGTGGTATTTGCACTGTGAATGACAAAGGGAGCACAATAGTGATTCTTCTTACCAAAAACAACTCTTGCTCGTAGGACCAGAAACTGCATGGGATTCAACTCCATTTAGGACTCGGAAACAAACGCTAGCTCGCCTTACAAGAAACACACTCTGCTTTTGAGAAAAGAGCACTCTTCTACTCTACTGTGTTTCCTGTAGGGCCAGAACAGTGAGCTTGCTCAGAACAAAAGAACTGTGCTTCCTAGACACGGGCCATATCTAGTTCAATTCTGCATAGGAAACTGAAAAGAACAGTAGCTCTTCTTCAGTCCAATACACTGTACTTGCTGGGAACAGACGCTAGTGCTATTTGCACTGTGTATGGCAATGGGAGCGCAATAGTGACTCTTCTTACCAGAAAACAACTCTTGCTCGTAAGACCAAAAACTGCATTTGATTCCACTCCATTTAGGACTGAGAAACAAACCCTAGCTTGCCTTACAAGAAACACACTCTGCTTTTGAGAAAAGAGCACTCTTCTACTCTACAGTGTTTCCAATGGTGTCCGAACAGTGAGCTTGCTAAGAACAAAAGAACTGTGCTTCCTACACAAACGGGCCATATCTAGTTCAACTCTGCTTAGGAAACTCACAAGAACAGTAGCTCCTCTTCAATCCAATACACTGTACTTGGTGGGAACAGACGCGAGTGCTATTTGCACTGTGTATGGCAATAAGTGCACAATAGTGAATCTTCTTACCAGGAAACAACTATGCTCTTAGGACCAGAAACTGCATTTGATTCAATCCACTTAGAACTGGGAAACAAATGCAAGCTCGCCTTACAAGAAACACGCTCTGCTTTTGAGAATAGGGCACACATCTACTCTATTGTGTTTCCTATGGGGTCCGAACAGTGAGCTTGCTGAGAACAAAAGAACTGTGCTTCCTACACACACGGGCCATATCTAGTTCAATTCTGCATAGGAAACTGACAAGAACAGTAGCTCCTCTTCAGTCCAATACACTGTACTGGCTGAGAACAGACGCGAATGCTATTTTTACTGTGTATGGCAATGGGAGCGCAATAGTGACTCTTCTTACCAGAAAACAACTCTTGCACGTAGGACCAAAAACTGTATTTGATTCACCTCCATTTAGGACTGGGAAACAAACACTAGCTAGACTTGCAAGAAACACACTCTGTTTTTGAGAAAAGAGCACTCCTCTACTCTACTGTGTTTCCTATAGGGCCAGAACAGTGAGCTTGCTCAGAACAAAAGAACTGTGCTTCCTACACACATGGGCCATATCTAGTTCAATTCTGCTTACGAAACTGACAAGAACAGTAGCCTCTCTTCAGTCCAATACACTGTACTTGCTGGGAACAGACGCGAGTGCTATTTGCACTGTGTATGGCAATTTTAGCACAATAGTGACTCGTCTTACCAGAAAACAACTGTTGCTCGTAGGACAAAAAACTGCATGTGACTCAACTCCATTTAAGACTGGGATACAAACACTAGCTCGCCTTCCAAGAAACACACTCTGCTTTTGAGAAAAGAGCACTCTTCTACTGTACTGTTTCCTATGTGTTCCGAACAGTGAGCTTGCTGATAACAAAAAAACTGTGCTTCCAACAAACACAGCCATATCTATTTCAAGTCTGCTTAGGAAACTGACAAGAACAGTAGATCCTCTTCAATCCGATACACTGTACTTGCTGGGAACAGACGCATGTGCTATTTGCACTGTGTATGGCAATGGGAGCGCAATAGTGACTTTCCGTACCAGAAAACAACTCTTGCTCGTTGGACCAGAAACTGCATGTGATTCAACTCCATTTAGGACTGGGAAACAAATGCTAGCTCGCCTTACATGAAACACACTCTGCTTTTGAGAAAAGAGCACTCTTCTACTCTACTGTGTTTCCGATTTGGTCTAAACAGTGAGCTTGCTCAGAACAAAAGAACTGTGCTTCCTACACACACGGGCCATATCTAGTTCAACTCTGCTTAGGAAACTGACAAGAACAGTAGCTCCTCTTCAGTACAATACACTGTACTTGCTCGGAACAGACGCGATTGCTATTTGCCCTGTGTATGGCAATTGGAGCACAATAGTGACTCGTCTTACCAGAAAACAACTCTTGCTCATAGGACAAAAAACTGCATGTGACTCAACTCCATTTAGGACTGGGAAACAAACGCTAGCTCGTCTTCCAAAAACACACTCTACTTTTGAGAAAAGAGCACTCTTCTACTCTACTGTGTTTACTATGTGTTCCGAACAGTGAGCTTGCTCAGAAAAAATAAAATGTGCTTCCTACACACACGGCCATATCTAGTTCAAGTCTGCTTAGGAAACTGACAAGAACAGTGGCTCCTATTCAGTCTGATACACTGTACTTGCTGGGAACAGACGCGAGTGCTATTTGCACTGTATATGGCATTTGGAGCGCAACAGTGACTCTTCTTACCAGAAAACAACTCTTGCTCGTAGGACAAAAAACTGCATGTGACTCAACTCCATTTAGGACTGGGAAACTAATGCGAGCTCGCCTTCCAAAAACACACTCTGCTTTTGAGAAAAGAGCACTCTTCTACTCTACTGTGTTTCCTATGTGTTCCGAACAGTGAGCTTACTCAGAACAAAACAACTGTGCTTCCTACACACACGGCCATATCTAGATCAAGTCTGCTTAGCAAACTGACAAGAACAGTAGCTCCTGTTCAGTCCGATACACTGTACTTGCTGGGAACAGACGTGAGTGCTATTTGCACTGTATATGGAAATGGGAGCGCAACAGTCACTCTTCTTACCAGAAAACAACTCTTGCTTGTAGGACCAAAATCTGCATGTGAATCAACTCCATTTAGGACTCGGAAACAAACGTGAGCTCCCCCTACAAGAAACACACTGTGCTTTTAAGAAAAGTGCACTCTTCTACTCTACTGTGTTTCCTATAGGGCCAGAACAGTGAGCTTGCTCAGAACATAAGAACTGTGCTTCCTACACACACGGGCCATATCTAGTTCAACTCTGCTTAGGAAACTGACAAGAACAGTAGCTCCTCTTCAGTCTGATACACTGTACTTGCTGGGAACAGACGCATGTGCTATTCGCACTGTGTATGGCAATGGGAGCGCAATAGTGACATTCCTTACCAGAAAACAACTCTTGCTCATAGGACCAGAAACTGCATGTGATTCCACTCCATTTAGGACTGGGAAACAAACGCTAGCTCGCCTTACAAGAAACACACTCTGCTTCAGAGAAAAGAGCACTCTTCTACTCTACTGTGTTTCCTATGGGGTCCAAACAGTGAGCTTGCTCAGAACAAAAGAACTGTGCTTCCTACACACACGGGCCATATCTAGTTCAACTCTGCTTAGGAAACTGACAAGAACAGTAGCTCCGCTTCAGTCCAATACACTGTACTTGCTCGGAACAGACGCGAGTGCTATTTGCACTGTGTATGGCAATTGGAGCACAATAGTGACTCGTCTTACCAGAAAACAACTCTTGCTCGTAGGACAAAAAACTGCATGTGACTCAACTCCATTTAGGACTGGGAAACAAACACTAGCTCGCCTTCCAAGAAACACACTCTGCTTTTGAGAAAAGAGCACTCTTCTACTTTACTGTTTACTATGTGTTCCGAACAGTGAGCTTGCTCAGAACAAAAAAAACTGTGCTTCCTACAAATATTGCCACATCTAGTTCAAGTCTGCTTAGGAACCTGAGAAGAACAGTAGATCCTCTTCAGTCCGATACACTGTACTTGCTGGGAACAGACGGGAGGGCTATTTGTACTGTGTATGGCAATGGGAGCACAATAGTGACTTTCCTTACCAAAAAACAACTCTTGTTCGTAGGACCAGAAACAGCATGTGATTTCACTCCATTTAGGACTGGGAAACAAACGCTAGCTCGCCTTACAAGAAACACACTCTGCTTTTGAGAAAAGAGCACTCTTCTACTCTACTGTGTTTCCTATGGGGTCCAAACAGTGAGCTTGCTCAGAACAAAAGAACTTTGCTTCCTACACACACTGACCCTATCTAGTTCAACTCTGCTTAGGAAACTGACAAGAACAGTAGCTCCTCTTCAGTCCCATACACTGTACTTGCTGAGAACAGACTCCAGTGCTATTTGTCCTGTGTATGGCAATGGCAGCACAATATTGACTATTTTTACCAGAAAACAACTCTTGCTCATAGGACCAGAAACTGCATGGTATTCAACTCCATTTAGGACAGGGAAACAAACGCTAGCTCTCCTTACAAGTAACACACTCTGCTTTTGAGAAAAGAGCACTCTTCTACTCTACTGTGTTTCCTATGGGGTCCAAACAGTGAGCTTGCTCAGAACAAAAGAACTGTGATTCCTAAAAACACCGACCATATCTAGTTCAACTCTGCTTAGGAAACTGACAAGAACAGTAGCTCCTATTCAGTCCAATACACTATACTTGCTGGGAACAGATGCGAGAGCTATTTGCACTGTGTATGGCATTTGGAGCGCAATAGTAACTCGTCTTACCAGAAAACAACTCTTGCTCGTAGGACAAAAAACTGCATGTGACTCAACTCCATTTATGACTGGGAACCATCGCTAGCTCGCCTTCCAAGAAACACACTCTGCTTTTGAGGAAAGAGCACTCTATACTCTACTGTGTTTCCTATGGGTTCCGAAGAGTGAGCTTGCTCAGAACAAAAAAACTGTGCTTCCTACACACACGGCCATATCTAGTTCAAGTCTGCTTAGGAAACTGACAAGAACAGTAGATCCTCTTCCATCCAATACACTGTACTTGCTGGGAAAATACGCCAGTGTTATTTGTCCTGTGTATGGCAATAGCAGCTCAATAGTGACTCTTCTTACCAGAAAACAACTCTTGCTTGTAGGACCAGAAACAGCATGTGATTCAACTCCATTTAGGACTGGGAAACAAACGCTAGCTCACCTTACAAGAAACACACTCTGCTTTTGAGAAAAGAGCTCTCTTCTACTCTACAGTGTTTCCTATGGTGTCCAAACAGTGAGCTTGCTCAGAACAAAAGAACTGTGCTTCCTACACACATGAGCCATATCTAGTTCAACTCTGCTTAGGAAACTGACAAAACAGTAGCTCCTCTTCAGTCCAATACACTGTACTTGCTGGGAAAGACGGCAGTGCTATTTGTCCTTTGTATGGCAATGGTAGCGCAATAGTGACTATTCTTACCATAAAAAACTCTTGCTCGTAGCACCAGAAACTGCATGTGATTCAACTCCATTTAGGACTGGGAAACAAATGCTAGCTCGCCTTACAAGAAACACACTCTGCTTTAGAGAAAAGAGCACTCTTCTATTCTACTGTGTTTCCTATAGGGCCAGAACAGTGAGCTTGCTCAGAACAAAAGAACTGTGCTTTCTACACACACGGGCCATATCTAGTTCAACTCTGCTTTGGAAACTGACAAGAACAATAGCGCCTCTTCAGTCCAATACACTGTACTTGCTGGGAACAGACGCGAGTGCTATTTGCACTGTGTATGTCAATGGGAGCACAATAGTGACTTTCCTTACAAGAAAACAACTCTTGCTCGTAGGACCAGAAACTGTATGTTATTCAACGCCATTTAGGACTGGGAAACAATTGCTAGCTCGCCTTACAAGAAACACAATCTGCTTTAGAGAAAAGAGCACTCTTCTACTCTACTGTGTTTCCTACGGGGTCCGAACAGTGAACTTGCTCAGAACAAAAAAACTGTGCTTCCTAAACACACGGCCATATCTAGTTCAATTTTGCTTATAAACCTGACAAGAACAGTAGATCCTCTTCAGTCCAATACACTGCACTTCCTGGCAACAGACGCCAGTGCTATTTGTCCTGTGTATGGCAATGGCAGCGCAATAGTGACTCTTCTTACCAGAAAACAACTCTTGCTCGTAGGACAAAAAACTGCATGTGATTCAACTCCATTTAGGACTGGGAAACAAATGCTAGCTCGCCTTACAAGAAACGCACTCTGCTTTAGAGAAAAGAGCACTCTTCTACTCTACTGTGTTTCCTATCGGGCCAGAACAGTGAGCTTGCTGAGAACAAAAGAACTGTGCTTCCTAAACACACGGACCATATCTAGTTCAACTCTGCTTAGGAAACTGACAAGAACAGTAGCTCCTATTCAGTCCATTACACTGTACTTGCGGGGAACAGACGCGAGTGCTATTTGCACTGTGTATGGCAATTGGAGCGCAATAGTGACTCTTCTTACAGAAAACAACTCTTGCTCGTAGGACCAAAAACTGCATGTGACGCAACTCCATTTAGGACTGGGAAACAAACGCGAGCTCGCCTTACAAGAAACACACTCTGCTTTTGAGAAAAGAGCACTCTTCTACTCAACTGTGTTTCCTATAGGACCAAAACAGTGAGCTTGCTCAGAACAAAAGAACTGTGCTTCCTACACACATGGTCATATCTAGTTCAATTCTGCTTAGGAAACAGACAAGAATAGTAGATCCTCTTCAGTCCAATACACTGTACTTGCTGGGAACAGACGCGAGTGCTATTTGCCCTGTGTATGACAATGGGAGCACAATAGTGTCTCTTCTTACCAGAAAACAACTCTTGCTCGTAGGACCAAAAACTGCAAGTGTCTCAACTCCATTTAGGACTGGGAAAGAAATGCTAGCTCGCCTTACACGAAAAACTCTGTGCTTTTGACAAAAGAGCATTCTTCTACTATACTGTGTTTCCTATAGGGCCAGATGAGTGAGCTTCCTCAGAACAAAAGAACTGTGCTTCCTGCACACAGGGGCCATATCTATTCAATTCTGCTTAGGAAACTGACAAGAACAGTAGATCCTCTTCAGTCCAATACACTGTACATGCTGGGAATAGACACCAGTGCTATTTGCCCTGTGTAAGACAATGGGAGCGCAATAGTGACTCTTCTTACCAGAAAACAACTCTTGCTCGTAGGAGCAGAAACTGCATGTGATTCAACTCCATTTAGGACTGGGAAACAAACGTTAGCTCGCCTTACAAGAAACACACTCTGCTTTTGAGAAAAGAGCACTCTTCTACTCTACTGTGTTTCCTTTGGGGTCCAAACAGTGAGCTTGCTCAGAACAAAAGAACTGTGCTTCCTACACACACGGGCCATATCTAGTTCAACTCTGCTTAGGAAACTGACAAGAACAGTAGATCCTCTTCAGTCCAATACACTGTACTTGCTGGGAACAGACGCGAGTGCTATTTGTCCTCTATATGGCAATGGGAGCACAATAGTGACTCTTCTCACCACAAAACACCTCTTGCTCTTAGGACCAGAAACTGCATGGGATTCAACTCCATTTCGGACTGGGAAACAAACGCTAGCTCGCCTTACAAGAAACACACTCTGCTTTTGAGAAAAGAGCACTCTTCTACTCTACTGTGTTTCCTATGGTGTCTGAACAGTGAGCTTGCTCAGAACAAAAGAACTGTGCTTCCTACACACATGGGCCATATCTAGTTCAACTCTGCTTAGGAAACTGACAAGAACAGTAGCTCCTCTTCAGTCCAATACACTGTACTTGCTGGGAACAGACGCGAGTGCTATTTGCACTGTGTATGACAATATGAGCGCAATAATGACTGTTCTTAGCAGAAAACAACTCTTGCTCGTAGGACCAGAAACTGCATGTGATTCAACTCCGTTTAGGACTGCGAAACAAACGCTAGCTCGCCTTACAAGAAACACACTCTTTTTGAGAAAAGAGCCCTCTTCTACTCCAAAGTGTTTCCTATGGTGTCCGAACAGTGAGCTTGCTCAGAACAAAAGAAATGTGCTTCCTACACACACGGGCCATATCTAGTTCAACTCTGCTTAGGAAACTGACAAGAACAGTAGCTCCTCTTCAGTCCAATGCACTGTACTTGCTGGGAACAGATGCGAGTGCTATTTGTACTGTGTATGACAATGGGAGCGCAATGTGACTTTCCTTACCAGAAAACAACTCTTGCTCATGGGACCAATAACTGCATGTGATTCAACTCCATTTAGGAGTGGGAAACAAACACTAGCTCGCCTTACAAGAAACACACTCTGCTTTTGAGAAAAGAGCACTCTTCTACTCTACTGTGTTTCCTATAGGGCCAGAATAGTGAGCTTGCTCAGAAAAAAAGAACTGTGCTTCCTACAAAAACGGCATTATCTAGTTCAATTCTGCTTGGGAAACTGACAAAAACAGTAGATCCTCTTCATTCCAATACACTGTACATGCTGGGAATAGACGCCAGTGCTATTTGCCCTGTGTTTGACAATGGGAGCGCAACAGTGACTCTTCTTACCAGAAAACAACTCTTGCTCATAGGAACAGAAACTGCATGTGATTCAACTCCATTTAGGACTGGGAAACAAACGCTAGCTCGCCTTACAAGAAACACACTCTGCTTTTGAGAAAAGAGCACTCTTCTACTCTACTGTTTTTCCTATAGTGCCAGAATAGTGAGCTTGTTAAGAACAAAAGAACTGTGCTTCCTACACACACGGGCTATATCTAGTTCAACTCTGCTTAGGAAACTGACAAGAACAGTTGGTCCTCTTCAGTTCAATACACTGTAAATGCTGGGAACAGACGCCAGTGCTATTTGCCCTGTGTATGATAATGGGAGCGCAATAGAGACTCTTCTTACCAGAAAACAACTCTTGCTCATAGGACCCGAAACTTCATGGGATTCAACTCCATTTCGGACTGGGAAACAAGCGCTAGCTCACCTTACAAGAAACATACTCTGCATTTGAGAAAACAGCACTCTTCTACTCTACTGTGTATCCTATGGGTTCTGAACAGTGTGCTTGCTCAGAACAAAAGAACTGTGTGCTTCCTACACACAGGGGCCATATCTAGATCAACTCTGCTTAGGAAACTGACAAGAACAATAGCTCATCTTCAGTCCAATACACTGTACTTGCTGCGAACAGACGCGAGTGCTATTTGCACTGTGTATGGCAATGGGAGCGCAATAGTGACTCTTCTTACCAGAAAACATCTCTTGCTCGCAGGACCAAAAACTACATGTGATTCAACTCCATTTAGGACTGGGAAACAAACTCTATCTCGCCTTACAAGAAACACACGATGCTTTTGAGAAAAGAGCACTCTTCTACTCTATTGTGTTTCCTATAGGGCCCAAAGAGTGAGCTTGCTCAGAACAAAAGAACTGTGCTTCCTACACACACGGTCATATCTAGTTAAATTCTGCCTAAAAAACTGACAAGAATAGTAGATCTTCTTCAGTCCAATACACTGTACTTGCTGGGAACAGACACGAGTGCTATTTGCCCTGTATATGACAATGGGAGCGCAATAGTGACTCCTCTTACCAGAAAACAACTCTTGCACGTAGGACCAGAAACTGCATGGGAATCAACTCCATTTCTGACTGTGAAATAAACACTAGCTCGCCTTACAAGAAACACACTCTGCTTTTGAGAAAAGAGCACTCTTCTACTCTACAGTGTTTCCTATGGGATCCGAACAGTGAGCTTGCTGAGAACAAAAGAACTGTGCTTCCTACACACACGGGCCATATCTAGTTCAATTCTGCTTAGGAAATTGACAAGAACAGTAGCTCATCTTCAGTCCAATACACTGTACTTGCTGCGAACAGACGTGAGTGCTATTTGCACTGTTTATGGCAATGGGAGCGCAATAGTGACTCTTCTTACCAGAAAACAACTCTTGCTCGTAGGACCAGAAACTGCATGTGATTCAACTCCATTTAGGACTGGGAAACAAACGCTAGCTCGCCTTACAAGAAACACACTCTCCTTTTGAGAATAGAGCACTCTTCTACTCTACTGTGTTTCCTATAGGCCCAGGATTGTGAGCTTGCTAAGAACAAAAGAACTGTGCTTCCTACACACACGGGCTATATCTAGTTCAACTCTGCATAGGAAACTGACAAGAACAGTTGGTCCACTTCAGTTCAATACACTGTACATGCTGGGAACAGACGCCAGTGCTATTTGCCCTGTGTATGATAATGGGAGCGCAATAGAGACTCTTCTTACCAGAAAACAACTCTTGCTCGTAGGTTCCGAAACTGCATGGGATTCAACTCCATTTCTGACTGGGAAACAAACACTACCTCCCTCACCTTACAAGAAAAACACTCTGCTTTTGAGAAAAGAGGACTCTTCTACTGTACAGTGTTTCCAATGGGGTCCGAACAGTGAGCTTGCTCAGAACAAAAAAACTGTGCTTCCTACACACACGGGCCATATCTAGTTCAACTCCACTGGAAACTGACAAGAACAGTAGCTCCTCTTCAGTCCAATACACTGTACTTAATGGGAACAGACGCGAGTGCTATTTGTACTTTTATGGCAATGGGAGCACAATAGTGACTTTCCTTACCAGAAAACAACTCTTGCTCATGGGACCAAAAACTGCTTGTGATTCAACTCCATTTTGGACTGGGAAACAAACACTATCTCACCTTACAAGAAACACACTCTGGTTTTGAGAAAAGATCACTCTTCTACTCTACTGTGTTTCCTATATTGCCAGAACAGTGAGCTTGCTCTGAACAAAAGAACTGTGCTTCCTACACAAACGGGCCATATCTAGTTCAACTCTGCTTAGGAAACTGACAAGAACAGTAGCTCCTCTTCAGTCCAATACACTGTACTTGCTGGGAACAGACGCGAGTGCTATTTGCAGTGTATGTGGCAATTGGAGCACAATACTGAATCTTCTTACCAGAAAACAACTCTTGCTCGTAGGACCAAAAACTGCTTGTGATTCAACTCCGTTTCGGACTTGGAAACAAACGCTAGCTCGCCTTACAAGAAACACACTCTGCTTTTGAGAAAAGAGCACTCTTCTACTCTACGGTGTTTCCTATGGGGTCTGAACAGTGAGCTTGCTCAGAACAAAAGAACTGTGCTTCCTACACACAGGGGCCATATCTAGTTCAACTCTGCTTAGGAACCTGACAAGAACAGTAGCTCTTCTTCAGTCCAATACACTGTACTTGCTGGAGCAGACGTAAGTGCTATTTATGGCAAAGGGAGCACAATAGTGACTTTCCTTACCAGAAAACATCCCTTGCTCGTAGGACCAGAAACTGCATGTGATTCAACTCCATTTTGGACTGAAAAACAAATGCTAGCTCGCCTTACAAGAAACACACTCTGCTTTTGAGAAAAGAGCACTCTTCTATTCTACTGTGTTTCCTATGGGGTCCGAACAGTGAGCTTGCTCAGAACAAAAGAACTGTGCTTTCTACACACACGGGCCATATCTAGTTCAACTCTGCTTAAAAAACTGACAAGAACAGTAGCTCCTCTTCAGTCCAATAAAATGTAATTGCTGGAAAAGACGCGAGTGCTATTTGCCCTGTGCATGGCAATGGGAACAAAATAGTGACTCTTCTTACCAGAAAACAACTCTTGCTTGTAGGACCAGAAACTGCATGTGATTCAACTCCATTTAGGACTGGGAAACAAACACTAGCTCGCCTTAGAAGAAACACACTCTGCTTTTGAGAAAAGAACACTCTTCTACTTTACTGTGTTTCCTATAGGGCCAGAAGAGTGAGCTTGCTCAGAACAAAAGAACTGTGCTTCCTACACACACAGGCCATATCTAGTTCAACTCTGCTTAGGAAACTGACAAGAACGGTAGCTCCTCTTCAGTCCAATACACTGTACTTGCTGGGAACAGACGTGAGTGCTATTTGAACTGTGTAGGGCAAAGGGAGCGCAATAGTGACTTTCCTTACCAGAAAACATCCCTTGCTCATAGGACCAAAAACTGCATGTGATTCAACTCCATTTAGGACTGGGAAACAAACGCTAGCTCACCTTAAAATAAACACACTCTGCTTTTGAGAAAAGAGCACTCTTCTACACTACTGTGTTTCCTACAGGGCAAGAACGGTGAGCTTGCTCAGAACAAAAGAACTGTGCTTCCTACACACGGGCTATATCTAGTTAAACTCTGCTTAGGAAACTGACAAGAACAGTAGCTCCTCTTCAGTCCAATACACTGTACTTGCTAGGAGCAGACGCGAATGCAATTTGCACTGTGTATGGCAATTGTAGCACAATAGTGACTCTTCTAACCAGAAAACAACTCTTGCTCGCAGGACCAGAACCTGCATGTGATTCAACTCCGTTATGGACTGGGAAACAAAAGCTAGCTCGCCTTACAAGAAACACACTCTGCTTTGAGAAAAGAGCACTCTTCTACTCTTCTGTGTTTCCTATAGGGCCAGAAGAGTGAGCTTGCTCTGAACAAATGATTTGTACTTCCTTAACACACGGGCCATATATAGTTCAACTCTGCTTAGGAAACTGACAAGAACAGTAGCTCCTCTTCAGTCCAATACACTGTACTTACTGGGAACAAACGCGAGTGCTATTTGCCCTGTGTATAGGAATGGGAGTGCAATAGTGACTCTCCTACCAGAAAACAACTCTTGCTTGTAGGACCAGAAACTGCATGTGATTCAACTCCTTTAGGACTTGGAAACAAACGCAAGCTTGCCTTAGAAGAAACACACTCTGCTTTTGAGAAAAGAGCACTCTTCTACTCTACTGTGTTTCCTATAGGGCCAGAACAGTGAGCTTGCTCAGAAAAAAAGAACTGTGCTTCCTACACACAGGGGCCATATCTAGTTCAACTCTGCTTAGCAAACTGACAAGAACAGTAGCTCCTCTTCAATCCAATACAGTGTACTTGCAGTTAGCAGACGCGAGTGCTATTTGCACTGTGTATGGCAATGGGAGCGCAATAGTGACTCCTCTTACCAGAAAACAACTCTTGCTCGTAGGGCCAGAAACTGCATGAGATTCAACTCCTTTAGGACTTGGAAACAAAAGCTAGCTCGCCTTACAAGAAACACACTCTGCTTTTGAGAAAAGAGCACTCTTCTACTCTTCTGTGTTTCCTATAGGGCCAGAAGAGTGAGCTTGCTCTGAACAAATGATTTGTACTTCCTTAACACACGGGCCATATATAGTTAAACTCTGCTTAGGAAACTGACAAGAACAGTAGATCCTCTTCAGTCCAATACACTGTACATGCTGGGAACAGATGCGAGTGCTATTTGCCCTGTGTATGGCAATGGGAGCGCAATAGTGACTCTTCTTAGCAGAAAACAACTCTTGCTTGTAGGACCAGAAACTGCATGTGATTCAACTCCATTTAGGACTTGGAAAGAAACGCTAGCTCGCCTTAGGAGAAACACACTCTGGTTTTGAGAAAAGATAAATCTTCTACTCTACTGTGTTTCCTATATTGTGAGAACAGTGAGTTTTCTCAGAACAAAAGAACTGTGCTTCCTCAGAAACGGGACATATCTAGTTCAACTCTGCTTAGGAAACTGACAAGAACAGTAGCTCCTCTTCAGTCCAATACACTGTACATGCTGGGAATAGACGCCAGTGCTATTTGCCCTGTGTTTGACAATGGGAGCGCAACAGTGACTCTTCTTACCAGAAAACAACTCTTGCTCGTAGGACCAGAAACTGCATGTGATTCAACTCCATTTAGGACTGGGAAACAAATGCTAGCTCACCTTACAGGAAACACACTCTGCTTTTGAGAAAACAGCACTCTTCTACTCTACTGTGTTTCCTATGGGGTCTGAACAGTGCGCTTGCTCAGAACAAGAGAACTGTGTGCTTCCTACACACAGGGGCCATATCTAGTTCAACTCTGCTTAGGAAACTGACAAGAACAGTAGCTCATCTTCAGTCCAATACACTGTACTTGCTGCGAACAGACGCGAGTGCTATTTGCACAGTGTATGGCAATGGGAGCGCAATAGTGACTCTTCTTACCAGAAAACATCTCTTGCTCGTAGGACCAAAAACTACATGTGGCCGGGCGGTGGTGGCGCACGCCTTTAATCCCAGCACTCGGGAGGCAGAGCCAGGCGGATCTCTGTGAGTTCGAGGCCAGCCTGGGCTACCAAGTGAGTTCCAGGAGAGGCGCAAAGCTACACAGAGAAACCTTGTCTCGAAAAACCAAAAAAAAAAAAAAAAAGAAAAACTACATGTGATTCAACTCCATTTAGGACTGGGAAACAAACTCTATCTCACCTTACAAGAAACACACTCTGCTTTTGAGAAAAGAGCACTCTTCTACTCTACAGTCTTTCCTATGGGATCCGAACAGTGAGCTTGCTGAGAACAAAAGAACTGTGCTTCCTACACACACGGGCCATATCTAGTTCAATTCTGCATAGGAAACTGACAAGAACAGTAGATCCTCTTCAGTCCAATACACTGTACATGCTGGGAATAGACGCCAGTGCTATTTGCCCTGTGTAAGACAATGGGAGCGCAATAGTGACTCTTCTTACCAGAAAACAACTCTTGCTCGTAGGAGCAGAAACTGCATGTGATTCAACTCCATTTAGGACTGGGAAACAAACGTTAGCTCGCCTTACAAGAAACACACTCTGCTTTTGAGAAAAGAGCACTCTTCTACTCTACTGTGTTTCCTTTGGGGTCCAAACAGTGAGCTTGCTCAGAACAAAAGAACTGTGCTTCCTACACACACGGGCCATATCTAGTTCAACTCTGCTTAGGAAACTGACAAGAACAGTAGATCCTCTTCAGTCCAATACACTGTACTTGCTGGGAACAGACGCGAGTGCTATTTGTCCTCTATATGGCAATGGGAGCACAATAGTGACTCTTCTCACCACAAAACACCTCTTGCTCTTAGGACCAGAAACTGCATGGGATTCAACTCGATTTCGGACTGGGAAACAAACGCTAGCTCGCCTTACAAGAAACACACTCTGCCTTTGAGAAAAGAGCACTCTTCTACTCTACTGTGTTTCCTATGGTGTCTGAACAGTGAGCTTGCTCAGAACAAAAGAACTGTGCTTCCTACACACATGGGCCATATCTAGTTCAACTCTGCTTAGGAAACTGACAAGAACAGTAGCTCCTCTTCAGTCCAATACACTGTACTTGCTGGGAACAGACGCGAGTGCTATTTGCACTGTGTATGGCAATGGGAACGCAATAGTGACTCTTCTTACCAGAAAACAAATCTTGCTCGTAGGACCCAAAACTACATGTGATTCAACTCCATTTAGGATTGGGAAACAAACGCTAGATCGCCTTACAAGAAACACACTCTACTTTTGAGAAAAGAGCACACTTCTACTCTATTGTGTTTCCTATAGGGCCAAAACAGTGAGCTTGCTCAGAACAAAAGAACTGTGCTTCCTACACACACAGTCATATCTAGTTCAATTCTGCTTAAAAAACTGACAAGAATAGTAGCTCCTCTTCAGTCCAATAAACTGTACTTGCTTGGAACAGATGGGAGTGCTATTTGCCCTGTGTATGACAATATGAGCGCAATAATGACTGTTCTTAGCAGAAAACAACTCTTGCTCGTAGGACCAGAAACTGCATGTGATTCAACTCCGTTTAGGACTGCGAAACAAACGCTAGCTCGCCTTACAAGAAACACACTCTTTTTGAGAAAAGAGCCCTCTTCTACTCCAAAGTGTTTCCTATGGTGTCCGAACAGTGAGCTTGCTCAGAACAAAAGAAATGTGCTTCCTACACACACGGGCCATATCTAGTTCAACTCTGCTTAGGAAACTGACAAGAACAGTAGCTCCTCTTCAGTCCAATGCACTGTACTTGCTGGGAACAGATGCGAGTGCTATTTGTACTGTGTATGACAATGGGAGCGCAATGTGACTTTCCTTACCAGAAAACAACTCTTGCTCATGGGACCAATAACTGCATGTGATTCAACTCCATTTTTGAGTGGGAAACAAACACTAGCTCGCCTTACAAGAAACACACTCTGCTTTTGAGAAAAGAGCACTCTTCTACTCTACTGTGTTTCCTATAGGGCCAGAATAGTGAGCTTGCTCAGAAAAAAAGAACTGTGCTTCCTACAAAAACGGCATTATCTAGTTCAATTCTGCTTGGGAAACTGACAAAAACAGTAGATCCTCTTCATTCCAATACACTGTACATGCTGGGAATAGACGCCAGTGCTATTTGCCCTGTGTTTGACAATGGGAGCGCAACAGTGACTCTTCTTACCAGAAAACAACTCTTGCTCATAGGAACAGAAACTGCATGTGATTCAACTCCATTTAGGACTGGGAAACAAACGCTAGCTCGCCTTACAAGAAACACACTCTGCTTTTGAGAAAAGAGCACTCTTCTACTCTACTGTTTTTCCTATAGTGCCAGAATAGTGAGCTTGCTAAGAACAAAAGAACTGTGCTTCCTACACACACGGGCTATATCTAGTTCAACTCTGCTTAGGAAACTGACAAGAACAGTTGGTCCTCTTCAGTTCAATACACTGTACATGCTGGGAACAGACGCCAGTGCTATTTGCCCTGTGTATGATAATGGGAGCGCAATAGAGACTCTTCTTACCAGAAAACAACTCTTGCTCGTAGGACCCGAAACTTCATGGGATTCAACTCCATTTTGGACTGGGAAACAAGCGCTAACTCGCCTTACAAGAAACATACTCTGCATTTGAGAAAACAGCACTCTTCTACTCTACTGTGTATCCTATGGGTTCTGAACAGTGTGCTTGCTCAGAACAAAAGAACTGTGTGCTTCCTACGCACAGGGGCCATATCTAGATCAACTCTGCTTAGGAAACTGACAAGAACAGTAGCTCATCTTCAGTCCAATACACTGTACTTGCTGCGAACAGACGCGAGTGCTATTTGCACTGTGTATGGCAATGGGAGCGCAATAGTGACTCTTCTTACCAGAAAACATCTCTTGCTCACAGGACCAAAAACTACATGTGATTCAACTCCATTTAGGACTGGGAAACAAACTCTATCTCGCCTTACAAGAAACACACGATGCTTTTGAGAAAAGAGCACTCTTCTACTCTATTGTGTTTCCTATAGGGCCCAAAGAGTGAGCTTGCTCAGAACAAAAGAACTGTGCTTCCTACACACACGGTCATATCGAGTTAAATTCTGCCTAAAAAACTGACAAGAATAGTAGATCTTCTTCAGTCCAATACACTGTACTTGCTGGGAACAGACACGAGTGCTATTTGCCCTGTATATGACAATGAGAGCACAATAGTGACTCCTCTTACCAGAAAACAACTCTTGCACGTAGGACCAGAAACTGCATGGGAATCAACTCCATTTCTGACTGGGAAATAAACACTAGCTCGCCTTACAAGAAACACACTCTGCTTTTGAGAAAAGAGCACTCTTCTACTCTACAGTGTTTCCTATGGGATCCGAACAGTGAGCTTGCTGAGAACAAAAGAACTGTGCTTCCTACACACACGGGCCATATCTAGTTCAATTCTGCTTAGGAAATTGACAAGAACAGTAGCTCATCTTCAGTCCAATACACTGTACTTGCTGCGAACAGACGTGAGTGCTATTTGCACTGTGTATGGCAATGGGAGCGCAATAGTGACTCTTCTTACCAGAAAACAACTCTTGCTCGTAGGACCAGAAACTGCATGTGATTCAACTCCATTTAGGACTGGGAAACAAATGCTAGCTCGCCTTACAAGAAACACACTCTCCTTTTGAGAATAGAGCACTCTTCTACTCTACTGTGTTTCCTATAGGCCCAGGATAGTGAGCTTGCTAAGAACAAAAGAACTGTGCTTCCTACACACGGGCTATATCTAGTTAAACTCTGCTTAGGAAACTGACAAGAACAGTAGCTCCTCTTCAGTCCAATACACTGTACTTGCTAGGAGCAGACGCGAATGCAATTTGCACTGTGTATGGCAATTGTAGCACAATAGTGACTCTTCTAACCAGAAAACAACTCTTGCTCGCAGGACCAGAAACTACATGTGATTCAACTCCGTTATGGACTGGGAAACAAAAGCTAGCTCGCCTTACAAGAAACACATTCTGCTTTTGAGAAAAGAGCACTCTTCTACTCTACTGTGTTTCCTTTGGGGTCCAAACAGTGAGCTTGCTCAGAACAAAAGAACTGTGCTTCCTACACACACGGGCCATATCTAGTTCAACTCTGCTTAGGAAACTGACAAGAACAGTAGATCCTCTTCAGTCCAATACACTGTACTTGCTGGGAACAGACGCGAGTGCTATTTGTCCTCTATATGGCAATGGGAGCACAATAGTGACTCTTCTCACCACAAAACACCTCTTGCTCTTAGGACCAGAAACTGCATGGGATTCAACTCGATTTCGGACTGGGAAACAAACGCTAGCTCGCCTTACAAGAAACACACTCTGCCTTTGAGAAAAGAGCACTCTTCTACTCTACTGTGTTTCCTATGGTGTCTGAACAGTGAGCTTGCTCAGAACAAAAGAACTGTGCTTCCTACACACATGGGCCATATCTAGTTCAACTCTGCTTAGGAAACTGACAAGAACAGTAGCTCCTCTTCAGTCCAATACACTGTACTTGCTGGGAACAGACGCGAGTGCTATTTGCACTGTGTATGGCAATGGGAACGCAATAGTGACTCTTCTTACCAGAAAACAAATCTTGCTCGTAGGACCCAAAACTACATGTGATTCAACTCCATTTAGGATTGGGAAACAAACGCTAGATCGCCTTACAAGAAACACACTCTACTTTTGAGAAAAGAGCACACTTCTACTCTATTGTGTTTCCTATAGGGCCAAAACAGTGAGCTTGCTCAGAACAAAAGAACTGTGCTTCCTACACACACAGTCATATCTAGTTCAATTCTGCTTAAAAAACTGACAAGAATAGTAGCTCCTCTTCAGTCCAATAAACTGTACTTGCTTGGAACAGATGGGAGTGCTATTTGCCCTGTGTATGACAGTATGAGCGCAATAATGACTGTTCTTAGCAGAAAACAACTCTTGCTCGTAGGACCAGAAACTGCATGTGATTCAACTCCGTTTAGGACTGCGAAACAAACGCTAGCTCGCCTTACAAGAAACACACTCTTTTTGAGAAAAGAGCCCTCTTCTACTCCAAAGTGTTTCCTATGGTGTCCGAACAGTGAGCTTGCTCAGAACAAAAGAAATGTGCTTCCTACACACACGGGCCATATCTAGTTCAACTCTGCTTAGGAAACTGACAAGAACAGTAGCTCCTCTTCAGTCCAATGCACTGTACTTGCTGGGAACAGATGCGAGTGCTATTTGTACTGTGTATGACAATGGGAGCGCAATGTGACTTTCCTTACCAGAAAACAACTCTTGCTCATGGGACCAATAACTGCATGTGATTCAACTCCATTTTTGAGTGGGAAACAAACACTAGCTCGCCTTACAAGAAACACACTCTGCTTTTGAGAAAAGAGCACTCTTCTACTCTACTGTGTTTCCTATAGGGCCAGAATAGAGAGCTTGCTCAGAAAAAAAGAACTGTGCTTCCTACAAAAACGGCATTATCTAGTTCAATTCTGCTTGGGAAACTGACAAAAACAGTAGATCCTCTTCATTCCAATACACTGTACATGCTGGGAATAGACGCCAGTGCTATTTGCCCTGTGTTTGACAATGGGAGCGCAACAGTGACTCTTCTTACCAGAAAACAACTCTTGCTCATAGGAACAGAAACTGCATGTGATTCAACTCCATTTAGGACTGGGAAACAAACGCTAGCTCGCCTTACAAGAAACACACTCTGCTTTTGAGAAAAGAGCACTCTTCTACTCTACTGTTTTTCCTATAGTGCCAGAATAGTGAGCTTGCTAAGAACAAAAGAACTGTGCTTCCTACACACACGGGCTATATCTAGTTCAACTCTGCTTAGGAAACTGACAAGAACAGTTGGTCCTCTTCAGTTCAATACACTGTACATGCTGGGAACAGACGCCAGTGCTATTTGCCCTGTGTATGATAATGGGAGCGCAATAGAGACTCTTCTTACCAGAAAACAACTCTTGCTCGTAGGACCCGAAACTTCATGGGATTCAACTCCATTTTGGACTGGGAAACAAGCGCTAACTCGCCTTACAAGAAACATACTCTGCATTTGAGAAAACAGCACTCTTCTACTCTACTGTGTATCCTATGGGTTCTGAACAGTGTGCTTGCTCAGAACAAAAGAACTGTGTGCTTCCTACACACAGGGGCCATATCTAGATCAACTCTGCTTAGGAAACTGACAAGAACAGTAGCTCATCTTCAGTCCAATACACTGTACTTGCTGCGAACAGACGCGAGTGCTATTTGCACTGTGTATGGCAATGGGAGCGCAATAGTGACTCTTCTTACCAGAAAACATCTCTTGCTCACAGGACCAAAAACTACATGTGATTCAACTCCATTTAGGACTGGGAAACAAACTCTATCTCGCCTTACAAGAAACACACGATGCTTTTGAGAAAAGAGCACTCTTCTACTCTATTGTGTTTCCTATAGGGCCCAAAGAGTGAGCTTGCTCAGAACAAAAGAACTGTGCTTCCTACACACACGGTCATATCGAGTTAAATTCTGCCTAAAAAACTGACAAGAATAGTAGATCTTCTTCAGTCCAATACACTGTACTTGCTGGGAACAGACACGAGTGCTATTTGCCCTGTATATGACAATGAGAGCACAATAGTGACTCCTCTTACCAGAAAACAACTCTTGCACGTAGGACCAGAAACTGCATGGGAATCAACTCCATTTCTGACTGGGAAATAAACACTAGATCGCCTTACAGGAAACACACTCTGCTTTTGAGAAAAGAGCACTCTTCTACTCTACAGTGTTTCCTATGGGATCCGAACAGTGATCTTGCTGAGAACAAAAGAACTGTGCTTCCTACACACACGGGCCATATCTAGTTCAATTCTGCTTAGGAAATTGACAAGAACAGTAGCTCATCTTCAGTCCAATACACTGTACTTGCTGCGAACAGACGTGAGTGCTATTTGCACTGTGTATGGCAATGGGAGCGCAATAGTGACTCTTCTTACCAGAAAACAACTCTTGCTCGTAGGACCAGAAACTGCATGTGATTCAACTCCATTTAGGACTGGGAAACAAATGCTAGCTCGCCTTACAAGAAACACACTCTCCTTTTGAGAATAGAGCACTCTTCTACTCTACTGTGTTTCCTATAGGCCCAGGATAGTGAGCTTGCTAAGAACAAAAGAACTGTGCTTCCTACACACGGGCTATATCTAGTTAAACTCTGCTTAGGAAACTGACAAGAACAGTAGCTCCTCTTCAGTCCAATACACTGTACTTGCTAGGAGCAGACGCGAATGCAATTTGCACTGTGTATGGCAATTGTAGCACAATAGTGACTCTTCTAACCAGAAAACAACTCTTGCTCGCAGGACCAGAAACTACATGTGATTCAACTCCGTTATGGACTGGGAAACAAAAGCTAGCTCGCCTTACAAGAAACACATTCTGCTTTGAGAAAAGAGCACTCTTCTACTCTTCTGTGTTTCCTATAGGGCCAGAAGAGTGAGCTTGCTCTGAACAAATGATTTGTACTTCCTTAACACACGGGCCATATATAGTTCAACTCTGCTTAGGAAACTGACAAGAACAGTAGCTCCTCTTCAGTCCAATACACTGTACTTACTGGGAACAAACGCGAGTGCTATTTGCCCTGTGTATAGGAATGGGAGTGCAATAGTGACTCTCCTTACCAGAAAACAACTCTTGCTTGTAGGACCAGAAACTGCATGTGATTCAACTCCTTTAGGACTTGGAAACAAACGCAAGCTTGCCTTAGAAGAAACACACTCTGCTTTTGAGAAAAGAGCACTCTTCTACTCTACTGTGTTTCCTATAGGGCCAGAACAGTGAGCTTGCTCAGAAAAAAAGAACTGTGCTTCCTACACACAGGGGCCATATCTAGTTCAACTCTGCTTAGCAAAGTGACAAGAACAGTAGCTCCTCTTCAATCCAATACAGTGTACTTGCAGTTAGCAGACACGAGTGCTATTTGCACTGTGTATGGCAATGGGAGCGCAATAGTGACTCCTCTTACCAGAAAACAACTCTTGCTTGTAGGGCCAGAAACTGCATGAGATTCAACTCCTTTAGGACTTGGAAACAAAAGCTGGCTCGCCTTACAAGAAACACACTCTGCTTTTGAGAAAAGAGCACTCTTCTACTCTTCTGTGTTTCCTATAGGGCCAGAAGAGTGAGCTTGCTCTGAACAAATGATTTGTACTTCCTTAACACACGGGCCATATATAGTTAAACTCTGCTTAGGAAACTGACAAGAACAGTAGATCCTCTTCAGTCCAATACACTGTACATGCTGGGAACAGATGCGAGTGCTATTTGCCCTGTGTATGGCAATGGGAGCGCAATAGTGACTCTTCTTAGCAGAAAACAACTCTTGCTTGTAGGACCAGAAACTGCATGTGATTCAACTCCATTTAGGACTTGGAAAGAAACGCTAGCTCGCCTTAGGAGAAACACAGTCTGCTTTTGAGAAAAGAGCACTCTTCTACTCTACTGTGTTTCCTATAGGGCCAGAACAGTGAGCTTGCTCAGAACAAAAGAACTGTGCTTCCTACACACATGGGCCATATCTAGTTCAACTCTGCTTAGGAAACTGACAAGAGCAGTAACTCCTCTTCAGTCCAATACACTGTACTTAATGGGAACAGACGGGAGTGCTATTTGCACTGTGTATGGCAAAGGGAGCAAAATAGTGACTTTCCTTTCCAGAAAACAAGTCTTGCTCGTATGACAGAAACTCCATGTGATTCAACTCCATTTAGGACTGGGAACAAAATGCTTGCTCACCTTACCAGAAACACACTCTGCTTTTGAGAAAAGAGCACTCTTCTACTCTTCTGTGTTTCCTATAGGACCAGAACAGTGAGCTTGCTCAGAACAAAAAAACTGTGCTTCCTACACACACGGGCCATATCTCGTTCAACTCTGCTTAGGAAACTGACAAGAACAGTAGCTCCTCTTCAGTCCAATACACTGTACTTGCTGGGAGCAGTCACGAGTGCTATTTGCACTGCGTATGGCAATGGGAGCGATATAGTGACTCTTCTTGCCAGAAAACAACTCTTGCACCTAGGACCAGAAACAGCATGGGACTCAACTCTGTTTCTGACTGGGAAACAAACACTAGCTAGTCTTACAAGAAACACACTCTGCTTTTGAGAAACGAGCACTCTTCTACTCTACTGTGTTTACTATGGGGTCTGAAAATTGAGCTTGCTCAGAACAAAAGAACTGTGCTTCAAACACATGGGCCATATCTAGTTCAACTCTGCTTAGGAAACTGACAAGAACAGTAGCTCCTCTTCTGTCCAATACACTGTACTTGCTGGGAACAGACTTGAGTGCTATTTGCACTGAGTATGGCAATGGTAGCACAATAGTGACTCTTCTTACCAGAAAACAACTCTTGCTCGTAGGACCAGAAACTGCATGTGATTCAACTCCATTTAGGAGTGGGAAACAAACGCTAGCTAGCCTTACAAGAAACAAACTCTGCTTCTGAGAAAAGAGCACTCTTCTACTCTTCTGTGTTTCCTATAGGGCCAGAACAGTGAGCTTGCTCAGAAAAAAAGAACTGTGCTTCCTACACACACGGGCCATATCTGGTTCAACTCTGCTTAGGAAACTGAGAAGAACAGTAGCTCCTCTTCAGTCCAATACACTGTAGTTGCTGGGAACAGAGGTGAGTGCTATTTGCACTGTTTATGGCAAAGGGAGAACAATAGTGACTTTCCTTTCCAGAAAACATCCCTTGCTCATAGGACCAGAAACTGCATGTGATTCAACTCCATTTTGGACTGGGAAACAAATGCTAGCTCGCCTTACAAGAAACACACTCTGCTTTTGAGAAAAGAGCACTCTTCTATTCTACTGTGTTTCCTATGGGGTCCGAACAGTGAGCTTGCTCAGAACAAAAGAACTGTGTTTCCTACACACACGGGCCATATCTAGTTCAATTCTGCTTAGGAAATTGACAAGAACAGTAGCTCATCTTCATTCCAATACACTGTACTTGCTGCGAACAGACATGAGTGCTATTTGCACTGTGTATGGCAATGGGAGCGCAATAGTTACTGTTCTTACCAGAAAACAACTCTTGCTCGTAGGACCAAAAACTGCTTGTGATTCAACTCCATTTTGGACTGGGAAACAAACACTATCTCGCCTTACAAGAAACACACTCTGGTTTTGAGAAAAGATCACTCTTCTACTCTACTGTGTTTCCTATATTGCCAGAACAGTGAGCTTTCGCAGAACAAAAGAACTGTGCTTCCTACACAAACGGGCCATATCTAGTTCAACTCTGCTTAGGAAACTGACAAGGACAGTAGCTCCTCTTCAGTCCAATACACTGTACTTGCTGGGAACAGACGCGAGTGCTATTTGCAGTGTATGTGGCAATTGGAGCACAATACTGAATCTTCTTACCAGAAAACAACTCTTGCTCTTAGGACCAGAAACTGCATGGGATTCAACTCCATTTCGGACTTGGAAACAAATGCTAGCTCGACTTACAAGGAACACACTCTGCTTTTGTGAAAAGAGCACTCTTCTACTCTACGGTGTTTCCTATGTGGTCTGAACAGTGAGCTTGCTCAAAAAAAAAGAACTGTGCTTCCTACACAAATGGCGTTATCTAGTTCAATTCTGCTCGGGAAACTGACAAGAACAGTAGATCCTCTTCATTCCAATACACTGTACATGCTGGGAATAGACGCCAGTGCTATTTGCCCTGTGTTTGACAATGGGAGCTCAACAGTGACTCTTCTTACCAGAAAACAACTCTTGCTCGTAGGACCAGAAACTGCATGTGATTCAACTCCATTTAGGACTGGGAAACAAACGCTAGCTCGCCTTACAAGAAACACACTCTCCTTTTGAGAAAAGAGCACTCTTCTACTCTACTGTGTTTGCTATAGGCCCAGAATAGTGAGCTTGCTAAGAACAAAAGAACTGTGCTTCCTACACTTACGGGCTATATCTAGTTCAACTCTGCTTAGGAAACTGACAAGAACAGTTGGTCCTCTTCAGTCCAATACACTGTACATTCTGGGAACAGACGCCAGTGCTATTTGCCCTGTGTATGATAATGGGAGCGCAATAGAGACTCTTCTTACCAGAAAACAACTCTTGCTCGTAGGACCAAAAACTATATGTGACTCAACTCCATTTAGGACTGGGAAACAAACTCTATCTCGCCTTACAAGAAACACACTCTGCTTTTGAGAAAAGAGCACTCTTCTACTCTATTGTGTTTCCTATAGGGCCAAAACAGTGAGCTTGCTCAGAACAAAAGAAATGTGCTTCCTACACACACGGTCATATCTAGTTCAATTCTGCTTAAAAAACTGACAAGAATAGTAGATCCTCTTCAGTCCAATACAGTGTACTTGCTGGGAACAGACGCGAGTGCTATTTGCCCTGTGTATGACAAAGGGAGCACAATAGTGACTCTTCTTACCAGAAAACAACTCTTGCTCGTAGGACCAGAAACTGCATGGGATTCAACTCCATTTCTGACTGGGAAACAAACACTAGCTCGACTTACAAGAAACACACTCTGCTTTTGAGAATAGAGCACTCTTCTACTCTACAGTGTTTCCTACGGGATCCGAACAGTGAGCTTGCTGAGAACAAAAGAACTGTGCTTCCTACACACACGGGCCATATCTAGTTCAATTCTGCTTAAGAAATTGACAAGAACAGTAGCTCCTATTCAGTCCAATACACTGTACTTGCTGGGAACAGACGCGAGTGCTATTGGCACTGTGTATGGCAATGGGAGCACAATAGTGACTTTCCTTACCAGAAAACAACTCTTGCTCATGGGACCAGAAACTGCTTGTGATTCAACTCTATTTTGGACTGGGAAACAAACACTATCTCGCCTTACAAGAAACACACTCTGGTTTTGAGAAAAGATCACTCTTCTACTCTACTGTGTTTCCTATATTGCCAGAACAGTGAGCTACTCAGAACAAAAGAACTGTGCTTCCTACACAAACGGGCCATATCTAGTTCAACTCTGCTTAGGAAACTGACAAGAACAGTAGCTCCTCTTCAGTCCAATACACTGTACTTGCTGGGAACAGACGCGAGTGCTATTTGCAGTGTATGTGGCAATTGGAGCACAATACTGAATCTTCTTACCAGAAGACAACTCTTGCTCTTAGGACCAGAAACTGCATGGGATTCAACTCCATTTCGGACTTGGAAACAAACGCTAGCTCACCTTACAAGAAACACACTCTGCTTTTGAGAAAAGAGCACTCTTCTACTCTACGGTGTTTCCTATGGGGTCTGAACAGTGAGCTTGCTCAGAACAAAAGAACTGTGCTTCCTACACACAGGGGCCATATCTAGTTCAACTCTGCTCAGGAAACTGACAAGAACAGTAGCTCCTCTGCAGTCCAATACACTGTACTTGCTGGAGAAGACGTGAGTGCTATTTGCACTGTTTATGGCAAAGGGAGCACAATAGTGACTTTCCTTACCAGAAAACATCCCTTGCTCGTAGGACCAGAAACTGCATGTGATTCAACACCATTTTGGACTGAAAAACAAACGCTAGCTCGCCTTACAAGAAACACACTCTGCTTTTGAGAAAAGAGCACTCTTCTATTCTACTGTGTTTCCTATGGGGTCCGAACAGTGAGCTTGCTCAGAACAAAAGAACTGTGCTTTCTACACACACGGGCCATATCTAGTTCAACTCTGCTTAAAAAACTGACAAGAACAGTAGCTCCTCTTCAGTCCAATACACTGTACTTGCTGGAAACAGACACGAGTGCTATTTGCCCTGTGTATGGCAATGGGAACAAAATAGTGACTCTTCTTACCAGAAAACTACTCTTGCTTGAAGGACCAGAAACTGCATGTGATTCAACTCCATTTAGGACTGGGAAACAAACGCTAGCTCGCCTTAGAAGAAACACACTCTGCTTTTGAGAAAAGAGCACTCTTCTACTTTACTCTGTTTCCTATAGGGCCAGAACAGTGAGCTTGCTCAGAACAAAAGAACTGTGCTTCCTACACACACAGGCCATATCTAGTTCAACTCTGCTTAGGAAACTGACAAGAACGGTAGCTCCTCTTCAGTCCAATACACTGTACTTGCTGGGAACAGACGCGAGTGCTATTTGAACTGTGTAGGGCAAAGGGAGCAAAATAGTGACTTTCCTTACCAGAAAACATCCCTTGCTCATAGGACCAAAAACTGCGTGTGATTCAACTCCATTTAGTACTGGCAAACAAACGCTAGCTCACCTTAAAA